>NC_133505.1:62885833-63188863 GCF_049354715.1 Callithrix jacchus
TGTGTTGCACTACAAAATGATCTCTTGTGGTTCTTGTGTATTTTTCATCATGTTTGGTACAATAGTGTAAACCTTGAATAACACCATGGGACCCACACAAAGTGTCACTAGGGATGCTAAAAATGATCCTGAGAATCTGAGGGAAGTTGTGATATTACAAGAAAAAGCTGAATTGCTTGATATGTACCATAAATTGAGGCGTACAGTTGCAGTTGTCCACCATTTCAAGGTAAATGAATCCAGTGTAAAACCATTGTTAAAAAATTTTTTAAAGAAATTTGTGAAACCATCACTGCAGCTACATCAGCAGGCATGAAAATCTAACACTTTCTGTGAAATACATTTTGTCTCATATTCTGACTACAGCTTTTGTGTGGGTACAGGATTGCTATAAGGCATACCTTTAAACTCTAATATGATTTAGGCAATAAAAGTCATTATATGGCAACTTAAAGCAAAAGGAAGGTGAAGGATCTAAAGCTGTAGAACTTAATGCCAGTGAAGGGTGGTTTGATAATTTTGGAAAGAGGTTTGGCTTTTAACATGTCAAAATAAAAAGAGAAGAAGCTTCTAACTACCAAGAGGCAGTAGGGAGTTTCCAGATGGCATTAAGAAAATCATTGAGGAGAAAGGATCTTTGCCTGAGCAGGTTTTCAGTACAGATGAAAAATAATGCTTTATTCTGACGAGGGTGGGGGAGGGGGAATGCCACAAAGGACATTTAGAGTAAGAAAGAGAAGTGAGCACCAAGACTTCAGGAAGGAAAGGATAGGCTAACCCTACTGTTTTGTGCAAATGCAGTCAGGTTCATGTTCACAATTGTCCTTACCTATAAAGCCACTAACCTCCAACCTTGAAGGGAGAAAGTAAACGCCAGCTCTCAGCCTTTTGCTTGTGCCAGAAGAAGGCCTGGGCAACAAGAACACTTCTTTTTATTTATTTATTTATTTATTTATTGAGACAGAGTTTCACTCTTGTTACCCAGGCTGGAGTGCAATGGCGCGATCTCGGCTCACTGCAACCTCCGTCTCCTGGGTTCAGGTAATTCTCCTGCCTCAGCCTCCTGAGTAGCTGAGATTACAGGCACGCGCCACCATGCCCAGCTAATTTTTTGTATTTTCAGTAGAGAGGGGTTTCACCATGTTGACCAGGATGGTCTCGATCTCTTGACCTCATGATCCACCCGCCTCAGCCTCCCAAAGTGCTGGGATTACAGGCAAGAACACTTCTTTTAGAGGGGTTCTATCACTGCCTTGTCCTTGAAGCCAGAAAGTGCTTTGCCAGTAGGGTACTGCCTTTTCAAGTTCTTAGTTGCCAAAAATACCAATAAATTGATAATTAACAATGCCCCTGGACACACAGAGTGGCATGAGTTTAACACCAAAAACATCAAACTATTCTACTTGCTTCAAAACACAATATATCTAACTTAACCTCTAGATCAGGAGGTCATAAGGATCTTTAAGGCTCATTACATACAGTATTCTATGAAAATGATTGCCATTGCTATGGAACAGAATCCTAATAGAATATCATTAAAAACTTGAGGAATTATACCAGTCAAATGCCATCATTGTTATGGAAAAAGCTGTAAAATCCCATTAAGCCCAAAACAATAAATTCTTCCTGGAGAAAACTGTGTCCAGATGTTGTCCATTACTTCACAGGATGTAAAACAGAGCCAGTCAGAGAAATCATGTAACAGATTGTGGATGTGGGGAAAATGATGGTGGGCAGAGAGGTGACAAAGGGTTGTCATATATGAATCTTGGAGATAATAGATACCATACCAGAGGAATTAACAGAGATAATTTGGTGGAGATGACTACTTCAGAACCAGTGTCAGAGGATGAGGAACAAGACATAGAAAAAGCAGTGCCAGAAAATAAATTGATATCAGATAATCTGGAAGATGGGTTTGAATTATTCAGCCCTGCTTTTGATTTCTTTTATGATATGGGCCCTTCTATGACATGGATGCTGAAAATAATGCAAATGGTGGAAGAAGAATTGATATTGTATGGAAATACTTCTAGAGAAATTTTGAAAAAGCAAAAAAGTCCATCAGAAATTATAGTGTGAATCCACAAAGTTACACTGAGTGTGCCTGCCTCTCTTGCCTCCCCCAGTTCTTTGGCCTCTGCCATCCCTTGTACAGCAAGACCAACCCCTTTTCTTCCTCCTCCCACTCCTCCTCAGCCTACTTAACGTGAAGATGATCCACTTCCACTTAATGAATAGTATATTTTTTCTTCCTTGTGATTTTCTTAACGGCATTGTCTTTTCTCTAGCTTACTTTATTGTAAGAATACAGTATATAATATATATAGCATACAAAATATGTGCTAATCGGCTGTATATGTTATCACCAAGGCTTCTGGTCAGCTGAAGGCTACTGACAGTTAAGTTTTGGGGAATCAACTGTTATACACAGATTTTTGTTGTATGGGGATTGGTGCCCATAAACCCCACATTGTTCAACTATATAAATTTTAAAATACATCTCAAGATAAAATCTTTATGACCTTGAGCAAGACAAAAAGTTTGAGATCTAATGAGCAAACTCATTCAAAATCAATGGAGTGATTCATAAAGAAAAAATGAATAAATTGGACTTCCTCACAATTAAAAACTTCTGCTCTTTGAAGAGTTTTGAAAACTTTTAAAAGACATTAATTTTTAAGCCAGATTGGAAGAAAATACTTCTGAATTATGTAGCTAGTAAAGGACATGCATCTAGAATGTGTAAGTAACTTCCAAAATTCAGAATAAGAAAACTTAAAACTCAATTAAAAACTGGGAACAATGTGAGCAGACATTTAAACAAAGAAAATACACAAATGACTAATAAATACATGAAAAGGGGCTTAACATCATTTGCCGTTAAGGAAATGCACCTCAAAAACACAATGAGATATCACTACATACCTCTTACAATGGAAATAAAAACAAACAGTACCAAATTCTAATGATGATGTGTAACAACTGGTGTGCTCATGCATTGCTAGCGGGAATGCAAAATACTACAGTCATTTTGAAAATAGTTTTAAAGTCTTACAAATTAAATACATTCTTACTTTATGACTTGGCATTCTGCTCCAAGATATAGGTCCAAGAGAAAAAAAATCCACACCAGGAAAACTATACATAAATGTTCATAGTAGGTTTATAGCATAATCATCACAATCTTCAAACAGTCCAAAGGTCTTTAACTGCCAGATTGATAAACAGATGATACCTTCATACAATAGAATACTACTCAGCCACATAAAAGAATACATTATTTATAACTCACAACATGGATGAATCTCAAATACATTACATTGAATCAAAGAGTCCCACCCTCACAAGGTTACATACTGTGTGATTCTATCTACATCACATTCTGCAACAGGCAAAACTATAGCAATAAAGAAGAGATCACTGGTTATCAGGAGTTAGCAATGGGAAAGTGACTACAAAGGGCAACTTGAAGGAATTTGGAGGATAATAAAACCTGTTGATTGTGATATTGGGTGAATATGGGTTTACATGACTTTGCATTTATCAAAGCTCATTGAACAATACACCACAAAGTAATTATTTTGGTATAGATTAATATGCTAGTTTTCCAAGTTAATTTCTTCCCCTTTGACTATCAAATTTTCTCAAAAAAAAAAACAAATGGTCCAGGCATGATGACTCATGCCTGTAATGCCAAGACTTTGAAAGGTGGAGGCAGGTGGATCGCTTGAGGTTAGGAGTTCGAGACCAGCCTGGCCAACATGGCAAAAGTCTGTTTCTACTAAAAATACAAAAAAAATTAGCTGGGCATGGTTGTACACTCCCATAATCCCAGCTACTAGGGAGACTGAGGCAGGAGAATCAATTGAGCCTGGGAGGCAGAGGTTGCAGTGAGCTGACATTGTGCCACTGCACTTCAGTCTGGGCAACAGAGTGAGCCCGTCTCAAAAAAGGAAAGAAAAACCATAAATGAAATAATTATGTGTAAACTCTTCAAATATTTATTAAAAATTTAATTATTCTACATGAATGTACTACAGCTTTAAGCAATGCTTTTTTTTTTTTTTTTTCATTAAAAAATGAGACGAGTTCTCACTCTGTCACCTAGGCTTGATCACAGTTCACTATAACCTCGAACTCTGGGGCTCAAGCTATCCTCCCACCTCAGCCTCCCAAAGTGCTGGGATTATAGTTGTGTCCATCTATGGAATGCATTTTTTATCTATATATGTCTTTTTATGTTTTTTATTTTGTAGTAAAATTCTAATTCAACTGTTGAAGGTGGGGCCTAGTGGTAAATAATTGAATTATGGAGGTGGATTGCTCATGAGTGGTTTAGCATCATCCCTTCTGTGCTCTTCTCACACTATTGAGTGAATTTTTGTGAGATCTGGTAATTTAAAAGTGTGCAGTACGCCCCCTTTGCTCCCACTCTGCCTTGTGAGACATCTGTGCTCTTTTCACTTTCCACCATGATTGGAAGCTTCTTCAGGTCTCCCCAGAAGCAGATGCCATTTTGCTTCCTGGACAGCCTGAAGAACCATGAGCCAATTCAACCTGTTTTTGTTTTTTTTTATAAATTACCTAGTCGCAGGTATTTATTTACAGCAATACAAGAACAGCCTAATACATACATATACTGAGTTTTAGAATATATATTATGCATTGTGTATACAAATATGTACCATTTAACATATATAAAACTATATTCTCTAATATGTAGTCAAATTATCTCATAATTGTATATATTTATAGATGTACAGTAGAATGTTTAATATCTTGCATGACATTATGCTTGAACATTATATAGACACCGTGTCTACATACATGTTGTATTTTGCTTTTCTTTTGGTCACTCTGCCCTGTTTGAGGTGTTTCCCATTGACACATTCATACTGTTTTTCATCCAGAAATATTGAGTTTCATTTTAACTGATGATCATGAAATATTTATCAAACATTGACTATGATTTTTTTCTGATGGATGTTTTGGGTTTTGTCATGTAATGTGTGGTTATGTCATAAAAGCTAGTTTTAATTTTTTGTGAACAAACTCACACATTAAAATATCTTTTAATCATGGAGTCACATAATTTCTAAGTTCTATTTTGATTAAAACTCATCTGATTCTGTATGTCAGGTTTATAATCATTGATCATTTCTAAATTAGCTTTGCAACTCATAGATGCTCCAATACTTACTTTCTATTCAGTTGTCATTCCCCAAAGATTATCAGTTATTCATACAATATTGCTAATCTTTGTACATTTGCATGATTATGTTATTATAAATGGCATGAGACTGGCTGCACAGCCAGCTGGGAATACCTATCAGGTGTAGGGGAAGACACATGCTTAAGTTTAATAAAATTAAATAGTGTGGAGTGAGCCAAAGTCAAGTCCCAAGACAAAATGTTAAGACTTCTTGGGCAATACTTCTTGACATTAAGAAAGTACCTTGGTTATGAATCAGAAGGACCTGATATGACATGAGGAAGACAGATTATAGAGCCGACCCTGAGAACAGGGCATTACCATTTCTTAGTTAGTCAGGGCTATTCAAAGCAGAACAGTAGGCTACTTATGCTTTCTGTAGTCCCTGGCATATTACTACATTGTAAAAATATGAAAATGTTTTGTACTAATCTAGTCTATCCATCACAAGTGGATTATTTTACATTTATCTGTTTATAAAAGGATCCTTAAATTAACTTTATTTGCAAACATTTGTAGAAAAATAAAGCCAGATCTTCTCTTGTGTTGGAGAAAACTCCTGATTGTCATTTCAAAGGTGATCCTACTTAATACATAGTGTTCCATTCAGCTCAAACAGGCTCTCAGAAAGGTAACTTTGGGTCAGGAATTTTAAAAAATGTAACATCATTTATATTAATACTCTTCTTTTTAGAAGAATTTATGGGTATGTCTTCTTATTCTTTGCTGTGGGTGTGGTTTAATATTTAGAATTTCAATATACAATAATAACTATGTCATATATAAAATATATATTAAAACATGTATGTGTATATATGTATACACATACACATATATGTAGCATCATACACTTTAAAAATATAAGTGTAAAGGTCAACACCTAAATCCTGTGCAAACTATCTACTGCACTGAACACTCAAGGAATGAACTGTTGGGTAATTAAATTCTCAGTTCCTTTATTTCATCCAGGACTCTTTCTCCCCATTTAGTTTGCTATTTCTAATATATTATGAACTAGGAAATTAGAAAGCAAAGCTTAATAATTTTTTTTTATAAAGTAAGAATAGTCTGTGAATACTGATCTAAAGGAACTATTCTGTAAGTGAAACACACATGTATTTAAGACATCTATTATCTGCGCAGAGGAATTTCAGCACGATTTTCAGATTCCCTGGATAGATTCTGTGTTGTTTTACCCTGCTGGAGGACAAACACAATTTGTACTTGTATATTTGATTGTAACTATTATTTAGCATTTTGTTGCCCTTAAAGTAATTTTTCCAGCATATAAAAATAATTAACTTTGTGGTAATAGCTGTACTTCATTTTGTATCTGATTCTATGCTGTTCAGCTATAATTTAAGGGGTGACTATGATACATAATCCCATTCTAACATGATAATTATGCAAAATGAAAATGTTTTTCTCTCTTAATACATAAGAAAACTGAGGTTAAAACTGTTGAGTAATATTCAAAAAGGATACAACTAGGAAGTGGCATTGTTGAGATTCATGCCCTCTTTGTCTAACCCAAAATTCACAGCCTTCTTAGCATTTAGCCCCATGCTCTCTGACTGTTTCTTCTGGATTTGGAGAGAATGCTGTAGCCTTTAATCAGTCTCCTTTTTGTCAGTATCTACTAACAGAGCAACCTCTCTAGGAAAATCTTTAAAGAGCCTATTTTCATTTTCCCTTCAAAGAAGAAAGAAGGGAGGAAGAACATCCCCAGCGCTGGCCTAGGCTGCAGTCTGCATTCTGTGCTATCAGACCTGGAGTTGTACATTCTTGCTGAAACAGCCTAGGAAGCTCAGAATAAAAGTGACAGAAAAGTTGGTTGAATCAGAAGGTCCAAATACCACGAGTGCAAAGTACTAATACTAGATTAGGCAACATAAAGCATGATTCTAGTGGGTGACTCAGGATCAAGAAACTGAAACCAGTAAAGAGGTTAGATGAGGGTAGATAGGGTCAACACTGAGTAGGAGTGGGATTCAGGGTAGTAGCACAGTCAGGAGCATCTGCAACCGGCAGTAAGATCCTAGAGGGAAGAGATTATGTCTCATTTTTTCATTGACTCCTCAGCACCCAAGACAGTGACTTAAATATTAATTGCTGTATTTAAGGGTAATCGTGGAATTGGACTGGACTGCAAACATACAGCAAAAGTCTACTTGGCTTAAAATACTAGTAGCAAATAGAGGAGATGAAGAGAGTGCCTGGAAAATAACTGGAATTCCTGTGCAGGGGTAGAATGGGATCAGAGCACACAGCTAAGACATTTCCTTCCATTTTTATGCTGTCAGAAGAGGATTCTGTCACAGTGACACGGTAGCTTACATATCAACTCTTAGTAGCATTGATCAGACATTTTCAACCCTCCCCATTTCATCATAACTGGTTTCTCAATGAATATTGATTTTTCTTGTTTGCTTTTAATTTGTTTTGCTTGTTCTTGATGGACAACTACAGCAATTAGATGTCTAGAGGCTCTGCAAATATTTGCCTGTGTATGCAATAGAAAGAACAAGCAGTCAGCTTTTTTTCTCACTGCAGTGCTGGTGCCTTTGGCCATCATTTTTATTTCTGCTAAGACTATCACAATTCTTTTTTATTTTCTCAGTTTAGCCCAGAACTCTCAGGCCTTTTATAATATCTATAACTCAGTGGGATAGTAGGAAACAAATGCTTCTGCATGGAGAAGTCACTCAGCTTTGGTTCTAGTATTCTATTTAACCTGGAGTAATTTACTAATGTGTAGAATTATTAACAAATTTTTGAGATCTAACAAGTATGATTTCACAGATTCAGAATAAAACACTTCTTCACCATAAACCAGTGCTTGACATAGGTCCTGGGTCAGCGTACTTTTGCAAGATGTTCAAGGTATAAGATGTCATTTTTGATGGCACATGTTGACAGTTCACAATGGTCAAAAATAATTGTCTCCCTCAAAGTACAACTATTGTAATGTACATCACCTTTTTCTGTCAACTGTGAATATGAAAACAAGATTACACTGCTTTGCAAGTTTTAAAGCTCTTTACACTGAACTTTAAATAAATGATATTTCATGAGGAGGAACTAGGTGTTTTCTTATTGTACTGAATGAGTTACCAGGGTGTTCCCTTGTCATTTATTATATCCCCTAAGATACAGTGATGATATAAATCAATATTATAATTTTATTTTAATTAGTTTTTATAGGCTTAATTTTTTTAATTTTATTTTTCTTCTAAAAATATAATTAGTTTTCTGCATGAATTTGTTCATATCTTAAGATGCTAAGAATTCATACAAATAGAGCAAAGTAAACTTTCTCTAGCCTGCCGTACTAACTAGAAGACTTTATCTAAATTTACAAAGAATGCTATTTCCCTCTAAAATCAATCCCATCATTAGGGTGAAGAAAACCTGAAAAGGTATTTTCTACAACTGTATCATTAGTACCATGCAGTCCTAAAATAGTGTTGAGAGAGCCTCTTCTCTCTATTAGAGGAGGAGATTGATGTGAAATTTAAGAGGAAAAAGAGGTAGGTGCAGTGTGCATTAGGTGTGATTGCTTCTGAATTAGCTCTCCAATGCTTTATAACAAATTACTACACACTCTGTGGCTTATAAAAATACTAACGTATGATCTCTCTGTTTCTCTGAGTCAAGAGTGTGGCATTTTAGCTAGGTTCTCTGTTCAGTGTCTCCCCAGACAAAGTGAAGATGATGGCTGGCTTCATCCACATTAGGAGACTTGACTAAGGAAAGAGCCACTTCAAAGATTTCTTGAGTTGTTGGCAGAATTTGTTTCCTTGTGGATATATGACTGAGGTCCAGTTATCTTGCAGACTGGCTGCAGGGGATTAGGCTTACTCCTAGCACCCACAGGCCTCTATCCGGTCCTTGCCACGGGGCTCTCTAACATGGTACATTGGCTCCTTTGAGGAAAGCAGGAGAGTACGTCTCATGCTTTGAATCACTTCTTTCAGCAATGCCCCAGCTCTCTTTTAAAGGATCACTTGATTAGATTAGGCCCACCCAGGATAATGTCCCTTTTAATAAACCAAAGTTAACTCATTGGGACCTTAATTACATCTGAAAAATTCTCTTAGCCTTTGTCATAAAATGTGATCTTATCATCCCCTCTCTGCCTGTACTCACTCAGAGAGGGGATGATATAGAGAATGGACACCAGGGGCCAGGAATCATAGGAGCCATCTCAGATTCAGCCCACCATAGCTTCTTTCATTTAATGTTATTCTAAAAAGAGCAGTATGCATTCTGCTGATTGCTATCCTTGAAGCACGTAAGATTTTATTTTTCTAGAAATCAGGGCTGCTACTTCAAAGCTGAAGTAAATGTGTGAGAAAAAGGGCAAATGAGAAATAGCACTGAGAAAACAAATTATCATTTTACTTCCAGTTGTATGGTGACCCTTTCTAACCCTTTAACTCTTCCAAAAAATAATATCTAAAAATGCACAACATTTAAAAATATCTCTAATGCATCAATGTGCTGAAAATTTACTAAGAAATACTCAAACCCCTAAAACTAAATGAAAACACATGCCCATGATGGTAAGCTAGGCACTGACATTGGTTTTGACTCACAAATTGTTGAACCCAGAGACTGAATGTACTGGAGAGCAAGGAGACAATGAATACCCACTAGATTCAAAATGGGAAGTCACACAGAAAACCCTTCACATAAAGCTAGAATCTTGCCATGTAAGAAACCTATTTATTTTATTTTGTTAGACTTCCTCAGAGAAACAGAACCAACAGCATAAGAGAAGAAAGAGAACCAGAGAGGCAGAGATTTATTTTAAGGAATTGGCTCATGTGATTGTAGAAGTTTGGCAAGTCCAAAATCTGCAGGGTAGACTGGCAGGCTGGAGACCCAGGGAAAAGCAGCAATGTGAGTTCAAAGGCAGTCTACTGGCAGAATTCCTTCCTGCTTGGAAGAGGTAGTCTTTATTAATACCTTATACGGCTGGGAGGCCCATCCACCTTAAGAAATGTAATCTGCTTTACTAAAACTCCACTGATTTAAATGCTGATTTTATCTAAAAATACCTTCACATAAACATCTAGAATAATTTTTAACAAAATATCTGATTGCTGTGGCTTTGCCAAATTGACACAAAAAATTAACCATCCTCCCTTCAGGTTTGTGTGAACTAGAATTAAAGAAGCCAACTTAAGGGAGAAAAGAACAAAAAAAAAATCGTCTCAAATACTGTCACAGAATAGAAAAAAGATAAAATATTTGAGTACGTATAAGATAATTCATATGCAGGTTTGTGTCTGTGTTAATCCATTCTCACATTGCTATAAAGAACTACCTAAGACTGGGTAATTTATAAGAAAACAGGCTGAATTGGCTTTTGGCTCTGCAGGATGCACAGGAAGCATGGCTGGGGAGGTCTCAGCAAACTTACAATTATGACTGAAGGTGAAGAAAAAGAAGTCACATCTTACATGGCCAGAGCAGCAGAAAGAGAGAATGAAGGGGAAGGTGCTGCATACACTTTTAAGCAACCAGATCTCATGAGAACTCACTATGATGAGAACAGCAAAAAAGAAGTCTGCCACCATAATCCAATCACCTCCTACCAGGCCCGTAGTTTGGTATACTGAATTTACCTCAAATTTACCCTAGTTTGGTGTACTGAAAATAGCTCAAAAGTTTAAAGCAACCCCAGGTACCTGATATAAACAAATGCATATCATCTTCCAACTCTTCAAAGTAATTTACCTTCACATAGACCTCAAAGTATATTACATAGGAAGGTTCCCCCAAATATGAGTTCACCATCACAAATCATTCACAGACATGTATGCACCAAGAAGACATCGTGAAGAAGAGTGAGCAGAAAAACACCAAAGTAAAATAAGAGGTTCTGGCCATCACTCAAGAGGAGTAACTGAAATAAAACAGGTACAGTTTAGAAAGGAAGAATCACAGCTTTCATTATTTTGGGTGACATGATTGTCTATATAAAGTACCCCAAAGAGTCCACAGATAAACTTTCAGTACCGATAGAAGAATATAACAAGTTTCCTGGATACATTATCACTGCAAAAAAATCAACTGACTTCCAACTGAATTTCCTGTCAACACACAGATAGAAAATATAATTATAAAAATGGATTATTTACAGTGCCATAAAAATACACATATCTAGGAGTAAATCTAAAAACATTGATAAGACCTTCATGGAAAAAATATAATACTATACTTTAATGAAATATATTAAAGTCTAAATAATAGCAAGATATAATGAGTTCATACGTTCAAAAATCAATACTGAAAAATTTCAATTCTTAAAGATTTAGTGAAATTACAATAAAAATTCTAACATTTTTAGAATTACTTTTATAAGAAAGTAAGACTGTGGAGTATATGTGCAGAGATTTGAAAGTTATAAGTGAAAACAGGCTGGAGAGACTCAAAACAGTGTCCTAAAATATACAGAAACTTAACTTATGACAGAACTATAGATCAGTGTTGGAAAATTTATGTGAAATTAAAAAATGAATTGATCTCTACTTACCCCCAAATTCATAAGTAACAAAAATCTAATATAAAAGGTGAAACCATAAAACGTTCTATAGGAGAATAATTTTGCTATAGGAAACGTGTCTTATGAAAGATATAAATATACAAACCATAAGGAATACATAAGAATCTTCTGCTCATCAATACTGCAGAAAGAGAATAAGAAGTCTACCAATCTATGGGGAGAAAATGACTGATGCAAATAATTTATAGAGGACTATTAGATAAATAAAGAACTCACCTAACTCTATAAGAAAAAGATAAGCAACAAAGGTGGGCAGAATATTTGGATTGACATTTAACAGAAGAAGCACTTGTATGATTGATAAACATATAAGATGATGTTTAAACTCATTGGTAACCAGGGAGTTACAAATTTAAAAAGCATACCTCCAAGATAGATGAAATTTAAAACCACACAAGTGCTGGCAAGGATTTGGAACAAGTACACTTATACTTTGCTGCTTGGAGTGGAGTGTAAATTAGAAACAATTAAATATTGTCAATTAAAGATTATGTTCATGTTATTTAACCCAGAATTTCTATGTCTACATATGTACTATAGCACAGTGCTTCCCAGGTTTTCAAATGATGACACACGTAAACAATGAAAGTATGCAAATAATGTATACTGGTGTAAACTTTGGAGATTATGAGAACATTCATAATAGGCATAGATTTTACAAGGTTTATTATGTTCTCTGGGTTATATAATTAATATTTTTAAAGCAAATTTTTAGATATATTGAATACATTTAATATTAATCTTAAAGTTCTAAATATGACAAAATATTTGAGAATGTTCAATTTTTTATGAATATAACTTTATCAGACCTATACTTGAAATTGCCATGTGCAATCTTTTATGACTCCTATAGATGAGCACTACACATACTCAAAAACCAGCATCAGCAATAAATTTTGTTCACTCAAATAGGTAGTAAAAGTTTAAAATTAATTTTTCAAAACCAATAAACATGCACAACAGTTGAAACTATATTTAGAGTATAAATCAGAGCTCCCTTTATTTTTTGCAAATTCTTGCAAAATTTGAACATATTTTGAATTCAGTTGGTCTTTTTCATGTCCACAATTTCAAAATAATGCAGAAGCATTACTATTTATAAAGCCAATTGTAGTAAGCCTTTTTCTTAACAAGTGCACATTTGCCATAATTAAACAGAACTGTCTGATATATTTGAAGGCAAGAGTTCAGGGATAACATCTGGTGGCCCCAAAACTCCCAAGTCTTGACTAGTCTCACTTCTGCTTTTTGGCTGTGCTTGTTAGGCTGGGCTTTTTGGCCATCTGGAACCTGAGCTCCAAGCAATTCCTAGGGCTCCTTATCAATCATGAGCAATGGTTCACTTTGAAGCCCAGCTTTTAAAATAGATCTCCATATGACAAAGTATTTTAGCATCTGAGGATACTTAGTGTGTTTACAACTGAGGAGAACATGGAGTACCATATCAGACTCCATTTTGCTCTGGTCATCCTCTGAGGAGAGTGTAATAAAGCACCCAGTATTTGGAGCAATTGGTCCAGGGGTTCCAGCTAATCAAGGCCTCACTAGGTAACCTCAGGAGGGAGACCACTATTTCGTAGCACAATCTGTAACTTAACATGGCTCAACGCTTGAAAAGCTCTGTTATAGAGCCATTATTTCATATGTGCATCGGGTGTGTGTACCAAAAGTGTTCACTGAAGTATTACTTGTAAAAGTAAAAATTATAGGAAACAAACCAAATGTCCAACAAAGTAAAAAATATGAGACAACGGAATACTTTACTCCATTGTAAATGAATACATTCTAACCACATGCAATAGCATAAACCAAGAGTATAATGCAAAGAAGTAAGTTAAAAATATAGACACATGAAGCAATATGTTGTAGACATTTACCAGGATTTTATAATAAACTATACATAGTACATGTTTAAGTAAATAAGAATCAATTTTAAAATAATAAACACATAAGTTTATGATCATGATTCATTCAAGAATGGAATGGGAAGGGATCAGAAAGTGACACAAGAGGGACTTTAAAGTTAACCGTAATGTTCTTCTGTCCCCATGAAATGGAGGGTGGCTGCTCAAGTGATCATCCTGTCATTGATCTTTATGCCTTACTCTATTTTATTCTTATTCATAATCTAATAAAAGCAATGATAAGACATAACCTTGATATTTTTAAATATAAGTGGTCCCTAATATAAAAGCAATTATGTAAGTAAATGCAGCCATTACACTTAAAATCTCTACTATTTATCATAACTGGAATAAAACAATATTCTATAGAGAATCTGGTCATCCTCTGAGGAGAGTGTAATGAAGCAGCCAGTGCTTGGAGAAACTTGTCCAGGAATTCTAGCTAATCCAGGCCTTACTAGGTAACCTCAGGATGGATACCACGTTCTATAGAGACCACATTCTATAGAGAATATTGTTTTATTCTTCTCAAGAAGGTAATATCTCTAATTCTTATTCATAAAGAAAATGGTATTTTGTATAAAAGCGTCTTCTCTATTACTGTATTCTAATGCTTGGATGTCCACACTCACATTGCTAATTAAGACTGGATCTGTCACACTGGAGTAAATGCACCCCAAGACACAAAAGCAATGGGCCAGGGAGCACTCAAATCCATAGGCCCAAGATTTATCCATTTCTTTATTAACTTTATAATCGACTAATATTGGCCCCTCACTAAGCCAAAAGAGGCAACCATATCTGCCAAGATCTCAACCTTCAGAAAGCTTATTTTCCAAATGAAGGAGAAAGTGGAAACAAACAAATGCTACATAGGAGTGAGCTCCTATCTATACAGCAGACCCAGTAAAAGAAGAAGGACTTCAGTCTTAAAATCCTGAAAGTCTGCATAAGAGTTGTGTAGCCACTAGATGAGAAATCAGATAGCTGCAAGGAAATTATAGACCACTAGGAACTCTCGCTGGAAAAAGTGTACCTCAAAAGCAGTTGGACTCGATTTGTACTGTATGTGGATGTGAGATCCAATTTTACAATACTTATGAACTGTGGGAACCCTAAGACAAGATTTTCTTAGGAATATGTAGAATCAATGAACCCCTAGGAACTCTGCCATGCAGAGCTGAAAAGGAGATTGCCCTGTGGCTATGTTTCCTAGCATAAAGTGTGTGGATTCTCATGAAAAGTGTGATAAAATTACAAGGATTAAAAAAGATTCAAGGAATAAAGCTTTATAGAGAGGAGCTCCAATATGATAACAAAATCTGAATACAAGGAACTAGGCAATGAGCTTAATAAGTAAGTTTAAAATCCTCAAAGACATAAAAAAAGAGAATTTTGAAAAAGTAAAAAGTGAGAACATAACATGAGAAAGAAGCTAGATTATTTTAGTTGTGTGACATGAGTTGATCAAAAAGACTTTTTCGAGACATTGTTAAGCACTAAAAGAAAATGTTGATAGTAAAGTAAATAATTATGTAATTTAACTGTCTTCATTATAAAGTTTCTTTGGCAAGAATTTTGCTAAAGTGGTAAAGGAAATCCAGAGAATCTTTTGGCCTTCTGAGGAAATCAAATGATTCTACCTCACAGCAAAGTAGTGCATTTACTAACATTTCCAACAATATTACCTTTAAAAATTGCAATGCATTGCTTGTTTTGGTGTTTTGAGAATCCCTCTTCCTGGGTCATAGGCAATAAAGCAACTAAGCTACCGCTGGTATTTGCACGTTGGTCTGAGTCTGTGTTCTTTTAATATTGTGACCCCAGTACGAATCTCCAGAATGCTAAATGTCATCTGCATTATTATTCTTTTCAATGTATTATGCTTCTGTGATGCTTTTATTAATTATTGCTACATATTTTACTATGGCTTGACTACCAGGAAATGAGATAAATACATTAATCACTGTATTTAAATCTCCTACAATGCAAAAGGCAAGTATCATTCTCATTTCACAGATGAGACAAACACTGAGAAGTTGGTAACTTGCCCAGACAACTGGAAGGAGATGGGATCAAATTCAAACCTGTGAATTTTGTGTCCTGCATCTTCATACCATTAAACAAGAGGATAGAGAGGATGTTTCTCTCTCTCTCTCTCTCTCACTCACACACACACTTTTTTTTTAAAATTGAGATGGGGATTTGCTCTGTCACCCAGGCTGGAGTACAGTGGCACAAGGCTCACTGCAGTCTCTAATTCCCTGCTTAAGCAATCCTACCATTTCTGCCTGTCAAGTGACTGGGACCACAGAGCATGCTACCATGCCCAGATAATTATTTTTATTTTATATTTATTTTTTGACACAGAGTCTCATGCTTTTGCCAGGCTAGAGTGCAGCGGCACGATCTCAGCTCACTGCAACCTCTGTCTACTGGGTACAAGCGATCGTCCTGCCTCAGCCTCCCAAGTAGCTGGGACTACAGTCATGTGCTATCACGCCCGGCTAATTTTTGTATTTTTTAGTAGAGACAGGGTTTCACTGTGTTGGCCAGGATGCTGTTGATCTCTAGGCCTCGTGATCCGCCCACCTCAGCCTCCCAAAGTGCTGGGATTACAGGCATGAGCCACTGTGGTCCGCCCATGCCCGGATAATTTTTTAAAATTTTTTGAGAAACAGGGTCTCACCTTGTCACTCAGGATGATCTCAAACTACAGGGCTCAAGCGATTCTCTCACCTCAGCTTCCCAAAGTGTTGGGATTGCAGACCTGAGCCACTGCACCTCCCAAAAGGATCTTTCTAATCAACCCCAGTGACCTAACGTTCAGTAAGAAATAATACTATTTATGGTCTCTTTCATGCCATTTTTAATTTTGTATATACTACATATGTACACATATGCTTTCATAAAAACATTTTCAACATCAGTAAACATAGTTACAGCACCATCTTAAATAACTATATATATATTCCAGTATATAGATAGGCTTTGCTCCCAAATTTGTATTATTATAAACTTTTTGATAAATGCCTTTGTATCATATAGATGTACATAGTATATATACAGGTATATAACATATAAGCGTGTGTGTGTGTGTATGTGTATATATATATCTCATTATTTATATAATGCACATTTTTCAGAAAGCATTGATGATTATTTGACAAATAAGATATTTCATAGCTAAGATAAGAAGAAAATTTTGTGGGCTAAGCAAGAGACTGGTTGTCTACCAGCACTAAATATGTGCCCCAGTTAGGAATTAGCCAACAGTAGTGATGAGTAATCATGTCAGTATACTTCACAGATTCTTTAAGAGGATTGCTTTTTCTAAATGTAAAACATTAATATATGTCATACAAGCCATAGTCTTATGCTACTTACATGTGAGCCCTTCAAAGAAAGGTAGCAAACATGTAGTGTAGTCTCATCATATGTCTGCAAGAAAAATAGGACATAGCAATCATAATCCTTGACTTTCCTGCCTCAAGTTGACAGTGGATTATGTGAAAATTTGACTTTGGACTCAGCATTCTTGATAAGAACCCCTCCTTCTATTCCTGTCTTGTTTGCAGTCAAATACATTTGCTTCAGGAGAAGTCTAGGCAAAATGCTAAGGAAGGTGAGGTTCTGGCCTTCTGCATTCTGAGCTTTTCATAAGGCCCTTAAGAAAGGCCTTTGGGGTCATCGTATGGGATAGCTAATAACCATATTGTGACCCCAAACAGTTGCCTCAGAAGTCAAGGCCTCCCCTAGCAACTCTGAGGGAATATGTGGCTGTTCAATCAATTGATCCATGATAGTGTACAGAGGGAAAAGTCCTATGAGCTGTAGCCACTTATTTCAAAGAAAGTAAATTTCAACTGTGGTTTTCAAAAACAAACAATAACAATAACCACAACAAAACACGTCCAAGCAGGAGGTAAGGCCTTTTACATGGCCCACCAGAGTACAGAAGGAAATAGATTCAGCCCACTCAAGTTGTGTCATAGAGAAACCATCTCCTTCACCTAAGGCTTCTTGAAGATACATCTAAGTGCCTGGCTGATTCCGACAGAACCAACGTTTCGATTGAGTTGTATCTGAGGGGCTTTTGACTCTATTATGGGTGTATCAGCTGTGGGACTTCTTGAAGCATGATTCTAATCCCACTGTGTTAGTGTGTTTTAGTCTCTTCTTTCAGCTCTCCTTGGTGATTAGCATGATAACTAACACGTTATAAGCCATATTGGACATTGAGAGCTTTCTGGCATTCGTCATTTCCCAGCCCATTCAATTTAATTAAAATAACTTTGATTGTAGGTGTCCCACCTAAAAATGGTATGTCTAAGCCGTCCTTGCAGCCATAGGTAAGTATGTTACATCGTTCCAGCCAATGCGATTGAAGTAGGGACCTACTGAGGATTTCTAAGAAAGTTTTACTTTTTGAAGAAAAGCATCACCCTTTTATCTTTATAATTATCCTCTTCTTCCCTGAAGGTAAAGTGGTTATATTGGAACCATGACTGTGAACAATACACGCTAAAGGTAATAGGAGCCTAGGTTTCTCACATTACTTTGGCATAAGATCTGATCTATAAATCACACAGATTTCTTATTGCTTGGAACACACACACACACACACACACACACACACACACACACTTGGGTAAGCCACTGGAGTTGTTTTTCTATTTCATGAAGCCAAATGCAATTCTGTTGCTTTGAACACTTACCCAGGACAATTGAGATGCATGATTCTCCAGACTCTGCACACTCAGGAAATACAAGGTAAAATTTCATAGTTGCTTAATCAAGAAAATTTAGGAGGTAAGTCTCTTTCTAAATTAAGCATATGCATTCCAAAATACAAAACGAGTTATTTTATTTTTTGCATTTTCTGTTTCAGTTTCCTTCGGCACAGAAGATAACATTTAGCTAGCTTTAAACATTTTGAAATCTCAAATATATAATTTTTACAACATTTGAAAATTGAAGTTACATTTGATGCTGCATGAATAAGTATTAAATTATAAGCCAATCAGAATTTGAAGTGGTGTGTGATTCTCTTGGAATATTTGATTTAAAAATAGATGTAGGTATATCAATAATGCATGTACATTCAATCAAGAATCTTGATTTTTTGCTCAGGTTATATAATTAAAATTTCTGAAAATTAACACATTTTTAGTTTCTGCTATGCTAAGAAACTGGTTATTTCTCCATAGAAACCTATTTCTAATGTCCCTAGAATTGTTGTTTTAAGAAGAGAAACATTTAAAAAAATTTACCCTTTTTAAATACCCATGTCTCTCTGCTATTGCAATGGGGTAATAGCAAAACTAAATGTTCTATTTGTTCTCTGCCTCTAGTGTTAGTAATGCTATCCCAGCGACAAGAAGCAAATGTAACTAGAATGTTTTCCTGTTTTAAAAGATGAAAATACTTTGGGAGGCTGAGGCAGGTAGAGCATGAGGTCAAGAGATCGAGACCATCCTGGTCAACATGGTGAAACCCCATCTCTACTAAAAATACAAAAAATTAGCTAGGCATGGTGGCGCGTGCCTGTAATCCCAGCTACTCAGGAGGCTGAGGCAGGAGAATTGCCTGAACCCAGGAGGCGGAGGTTGCGGTGAGCCGAGATCGCACCATTGCACTCCAGCCTGGGTAACAAGGGCAAAACTCCGTTTCAAAAAAAAAAAAAAGATGAAAATACTCAGGCAAGAGAAAACTCAAGCACACATAAAACCAATATTGGTAGAAAACGCTTACACTCACTTTTCAGGTCAATACAAAATGAAGTGAACTGGATGAAAAATCTCTATTCTTTCCCATACTATAAATGCAGTCTATTTTGAGGAACTATTCTCTCCATATTCTATCCCTGCAATTTTGTTGGAAGAGGCCAATCACAATCCTCTGCCCTCTGGTCTCTAGCTTGTGTAAATGTGAAAACTGGGTCACTCGAAATTTTCCACTTCTATTTTTTAACTGGAGCTCAAGGAAAACAGAACCATTATTTTCTTTCTTTCATAAGTTTGTGATTCTAGAGATGTTTGTGGTAAGGTCTAGGCAGCCAGGAATAGCCATCTTGAGAAAATAACCACAGAAAGGAAAGCAGAAAAGAAAGAATAAGATCCCTTTCCTTTTCTTGATTTGGTTATCCAAGCCAATTAATTCTCTGTTTTGATTAAGTTAATTTGCTTTTCAGTCCTTGCAATAAAAAAAATCCTAACAATATGATAATGTGATTTATCATTGTCTTAGTCAGTTTGGGCTGCCATAGCAATAAGGTACCACAAACTGACTTATAAACAACAAAAATTTACTTCCAAAGTTCTGGAGCTGGAAGTACAAGATCAGGATGCCAGCATAGTTAGGTTCTGGTGAGGCCCTCTTCTGGGTTTCAGAGTGCCATCTTCCCATTGTAGCCTCACATGAGAGAAAGAGAGTGGGAAGGTTCTCTTGGGTCCCTTTTATAAGATGCTAATTCCACTCATGAAGCCTCCACCCACATGACCTCATTATCCCCAAAGGTTTCACCTCCTAATACTATCCTATTGAGTTAAGACTTCCACGTATGAATTCTATGTAGACATAAATAGCCAGTTCCTTACCATTAGTCATTTAATAAAACATTTATTGATATTTATTCTGTTAGTAATAAAAGATGTAATCTAGTTTTTCTAGACTTATGATTTTGCCAGAAACAAATATTAAAATAACTCTAGTGTGCAATATGATATCTCAAATGCTCCAAGATGCCTACAAAAGGAGTAATTGACAGAAAAATCAAAGTTGGTTTCAAATAATTTATGTTGTCAGAGCTCAGCCTGAAAGAAATTGGAGAATGAGTAGAAAGTAGAAGGACATCATGAGTAGGTGAATACAGACAGGAATAGGGGCATAAGAGTGTGACAGAGTACTCACATCTGTGAGTACATACGATGGTGAGTATCTTGACACAGAACATGAGCTGTCTCTGTATTACAGCAGTGAAGGAGATAAAGCTTTAAGTGTGGAATAATGGTAGATTCCTAGGACCAGACCCTCTATGCTATGGAAATGTAGTCACTGAAGGATTTAGGTTTAACGATAGAAATGTCATTTTGTTATTGAAAAAATTCTGGGAAACTGACAATTTGAATAAAAAATATCAGACTGATTAAATAGATTCTAAACTAAAGCAACTGAAAATAAAGATCCCATTTAAGAATCTCTTAAAATACTGACTACAAAGGATAAAGTGAGCCCATAATAAATACAGTTATAGAAATGGGAAAATTAATTATTTCAGAATATTTTAATATACAAACCCAAGAGGATCCCCCAATATCAAAGTTAGAAAGAGGGGAGCCTAGAATTATTTTTAGCTTCTCACTTGGTCAAAAGCTTGGAAAATGTTGATATAATTTTGTGAATCCCCAGGGAATATGGACCAAAGTGCAAGAATGTGGAAACGGATGATGAATTCAATCTTCAATATATTTAATTACTGCATTAATAGAAAATCCAGGAGAAGTTGCCCAAAGGGCAGGTGAACATATGGGACTGAAGATTAGAAAGAAGATTACAGCTATACATAAGTTGGGGATTCACTAGAGTATAAGTGATAATATAATGGGAAGTAATGCCCAGGGATAACATATAAGATGAGAAGCCTAGAGGAATATACAGGACTGTGGAGAATATCAAACTATGTAGAACTAGGGGGAAGAAAAAACAGTGAATGTAACTGAAAAAGAATGGTTCACTTTTCATCAATAATAATGATCTGAATTCACATTCTTGATCCCACCCCAACTTTTTATTTTTGCCAACTCTTTGCTAGAGGTTTCAACAAATAAAATAACCCCATTAACTGAATCTACAGGAAATCCCTTTGCTGCCAAGCCTTGAGCTCCTGAGAAGTAAAAGTAAAAAGGCTGTCATTATTTGTAAGGATAGCAGAACCTGGAGTGAAGACCAAATGAATATACCACCTCCCTAAAATTAGTTAGATAAGTGGGGAGCTGTGCCTTCCCACCTGTCAAGTCCTGGAGGAGGCTGCACAATACTCTCAGTGCCAGTGTCCCAGCAAAGAGTCTCCCCTAGTGGGCTATACAGATAGTCCCTGTGGTTAGAAGAAAATAGTTCTCCCCAAGAGCACTTGAAAAAGTCTAAAACACTAAGCAGTCTTCATCACATGCATACAGTCTGCATCACATGCATGCTTCAGTGAAAGGGGTCCCAGGTTTTCAGCTGACTTTATACACTGCCTCATAAGGAAATGACTTGTATCTTGCAGTTCCTGCAGTTTTGCCAATGCCTAAGATACATCCATATCCTTGCCCTGTGCTAGGATGAGCCTCTTTTTGTGGATTTTGTGGATTTGGGGTGTGTGTGTCTGTAGATATATATATAGTGGTATTTATATCTTAATCAAATGTATTTGTGTTGTTCAGATCTTCTATGTAAGTCACATTACTCAGAGAGCATTTTTTAAACTACCATTAGCCCTGTGCTAGGATGTGGGGGTATCTTAGGCATTGGCCAACAGCCACTAATCAGTAACCAGTTAGGAACCCCGCTGCACTGCAGAAACTGAGTGGCCAGAAGGTGAAGCTGAGCTCAGCTTCCTGTCTGATGAGTGAGGTCATTAGGTTCTCACAGGAGCCAACACTCTATTATGAACTGCTTATACAAGGGATCTAGGTTGCGCACTCCTTATGAGAATCTAATGAAAAATGTAATGTGCTTAAATCATCCTGAAAACATCCCCCTACCTCCCTGCTGTCCATGGAAAAATTGTCTTCCACAAAACTGGCCCCTGGTGCCAAAAAGTTTGGGGACCGCTGTCCTACCATATAGGGATGTAGAGATTAACTCATACGAAGGCAAAGGGAAGCAGTGATCCATTTTTTAAAAAACTCACTAAAAATAGGGAAAAAGATTTAGTTGAACAATAAGAACAGGAAGTTTCTATTAAGGCAAAATAAATGAAAAAGATAAAATCTTGAACAAAAATATACAGCTTTTCAAGAGCGTGCAATTAAAGCACAAAGAGCTTTCTGGAACCAAAGAAACATTATATTTGAATTATAAAATTTGATACAGGAATAGAAAAAGAGAATGATTTTTTAGTGGTCTGAAAAAAAATAATGGAAGAACTATCCAACAAGCCAACAACAACAAAATGTCGAAATCACAAGGGAAAAGATATAGAGTAGGAAAGAGAATTTCAATGCCTATAGGATCTTAGCATGTAATACAATTTTGTGGATTAGGTTAGTAACACGACAATAGGAAGAGGTATAAACTGTGACTGAAATGGAGAATACCCTACTTAAGAGATACTTAAGTTTTATTTTTTTAAGCACTCAACCAGCCAAAAGTAAAATTGTCTCCAGGTAGAACTCTGTAGAGTATATCACATTTTAAGACCAGTAATATAGAAGATTTAAATACGTACAGTTCACACACGCAGAGAGTACTGTGTTTATATATGTAGAAGAATATATATTCATTCATCATTTATAAAAATATTCTATATGTGTTTATCTGTACTTAAAGTCATACATTTGGAACTACATTCTGTACTGTCTAAGCAAATCCAATAAAGCAGAAATTAACAAAAGTACTAAAAAAAATTGAACAGCTTGAAAATACCCAACCTAAGTTGAACCATACGAAACTACTGATATTTGAACATTTTAATCTATAACAATATTAATTCATATGCAACAACCTGGTAACACCCTTCATTAAGAAGGCAGAGCATCTCTTTGTTTGACCTCAATTGGGAACATACGTGTTTGATTACCCAAATTTTACCTTATATGTACTCTTAAGTATTAATTTTTATGGTTATAAATAAATATTAGTGAGTAGGCTAAACAGTCAAACTTCCTTATTTGTGGATTTTGGAGATATATCGGTATCTCCAAAATATTATGATTTTTTTTTTTTTTTTTTGATACGGAGTTTCGCTGTTGTTACCCAGGCTGGAGTGCAATGGCATGATCTCGGCTCACCGCAACCTCCGCCTCCTGGGTTCAAGAAATTCTCCTGCCTCAGCCTCCCGAGTAGCTGGGACTACAGGCACACACCACCATGCCCAGCTAATTTTTGTATTATTAGTATAGATGGGGTTTCACTTTGTTGACCAGGATGGTCTCGTTCTCTTGACCTCGTGATCCACCCACCTCGGCCTTCCAAAGTGCTGGGATTATAGGCGTGAGCCACCGCATCTTAATCAAGTTTATTTGTGTTCGGATCTATGAAAGTCACATTACTAAAACAGCATTTTTAAGACTACCATTATGATAAATTGATATATTTTTTATTTAATTTTGTCAATTTTTCCTTATATAATTTGAAGGCATATTATTAGATCCATGTAAAATGGGTTTGTTATATCTTCCTGGTGAGATGACTCATAATTATTCTAAAATTGATCTTGTGCTGCATTTGCCTAATGTTTCCTTTGCCTTATTCTGAGACATAGCCCAGAAAGCCTGCGTGTTTACCAAGGCCTTTTTTCTGGGTAGACGCTGATTTTCAATATTTTTCCCAAACAATAAGCTGCTATAAATGTTGCTCCACTTCTCAACTTCTCAAACATTGCTCTAGAATTGTCAAATGTCTCAATATCTGACATTTCTGGGGCATCCTTTCTCTATAAGATGTTATACTCTCCAGTCCTTGATGCTTTCATAACTATCTGATTGCATCAAATAGGATATTTTGAAAGATTGCAGTTTTTTAGAGTAGTTTTATGTTCACAAAAAAATTGAGTGGAAAGTACAGAGATTTCTCACATAGCCCCTATGCCCTCACATACATAGCCTCACCCATTATCAACATTCCCTGCTAGAGTGGCATATTTGTAACCATTGCAAATCTACATGGCACATTATTATCCAAAGTTGATAGTTTATGTTAGGGTTTATCCTTAGTGTTATTCATTTTGTGAGTTTAGACCATGTAAAATGACATGTATCCACGATTAGGATTATTGTACCAAATATTTTGACTCCTCTAAAATGCTCCGTGTACCACCTCACTCTATCTCACCCTCAGCCACTACTTTCTCAACAGTTCTGCCTTTTACAGAATGTCATATGATTTAAATCACACAGATGTAGCCTGCTCATATTGATTTCTTTTCACTTAGTAATATACATGTAAATTGTCTCTATATCTTCTTGTGGCTTGGTAACTAATTTGCTTTTAGCTCTGAGTAATATTCCTTAGCCTGTATTTACCACACTTTATTTACCCATTCACCTACTGAAGGACATCTTTGTTGCTTCCAAATTGTGACAATATGAGGAAAGCTGCTATAAACATCCATATGCATATTACAATGTGGACATATATTTTCAAACCCTTTGAGTAAATACTACGGATCACAATTGCCAGATCATATGATAAGAATATATTTAGTTTTGTAAGAAACTGCCAAGCTGTGTAATGATGTGGCTGCATCATTTTTGCATTTCCACCAGGAATAAATCAAAGTTCTTACAGCTTCACATCTTCACCGGCATTTGGTAGTGTCAGTGTTCTGGATTTAGCCATCCTAATTGGTGTGCAGTGGTATCTTACTGTTGTTTCAATTTGCATTTCCCTGATGACATAAGATGTGAGACATTTTTTCATAAGCTTATTTGTCTTCTATGTGCTTCTTTGGTAAGGCATCTGTCACCGTCACCAAAGGTCTTTGGCCCATGTTTTATTTCAATTTTTTCTTTTCTTATTTCTGAGTTTTAAGTGTTCATGACATATTTTGGATAACTGTTCAATCAGTTAGAAATTTTGTAAATATTTTCTCCCAGTCTGTAGCTTGTCTTTTTATTCTCTGAATAGTATATTTCAGAGAGCAGAATTTTTTTGTTGTAATGAAGTATAGATTTCAATTCTTCTTTTCATAGATCATGCCTTTGGTTTTATATCTCAAAAGTCATTGTCAAACTCAGGTCATCTACAAATTCTCTTAGGCTATCTTCTAGGAGGTTTATAGGTTTGTGTTTTACGTTTAGATCTATGTTACGTGTTGAGTTAGTTTTTGTGAAGAGCATAAAACGTGGATTTATGTTTTTGCATGTGGATGCCCAGTTTTTCCATGACCATTGTTGAAAAATTTATCCTTGCTCCATTGTATTATTGCCTTAGCTCGTTTATTAAAGATTGGTTAGCTATATTTGTGGGCTTTCTGTTCCATTGATCTTTGTCTATTTTCTTCACATATATCACACTGTCCTGATTACTGAAGCTTTTTAAAAAAGTCTTGAAGTTGAGTAGTGTCAGTCCTCCAGCTTAGATCGTCTCTTCCTATATTGTGCTGGCTAATCTGGGTCTTTTGCCTCTCCATATAAAGTGTAGGATTAGATTTTTTATATCTACAAAAGTACTTGCTAAAATTTTGATTGGAATTGCACTGAATCTACAATTCAGATCAAGCTGAAAAGAACTGAAATCCTGAAAATATTGAATCTTCATATCCAAGATTATGGAATATTTTTTAATTTATTTAGTTCTTTTTTTTTCCAACAGTTTTGTAGTTTTCCTCATATAAATCTTGTATGTATTTTGTTAGACTGATACTTAACTATCTTATTTTTGTGGGTGCTAATGTAAATGGTATTGTATGTTTAATTTAGTTTAATTCCTCTTGTTCATTGCTGGTATATATCCTTGTATCCTGCATCCTCGCTATGACAATTTATTCATTTCAGAGAGCTTTTTGTTGTTGTTGATTCTTTTGAATTTTTTCATAGACAACCATCAAATAAGTTTTATAAAATTGGGCTGGGCATGTTAGCTCATGCCTGTAATCTCAGAATTTTGGGAGGCCAAGATGGATGAATCACCTGAGATCAGGAGTTTAAGACCAGCCTGGCCCACATGGTGAAACCCTGTCTCTACTGAAAGTACAAAAAAATTACTAGGCATGGTGGTAGGAGAATTCCTTGAACCTGGGAAGCAGAGGTACAGTGAGCTGAGAACGTGCCATTGCACTCCAGTCTGGGTAACAAGAGCAAAACTCTGTCTCAAAAAAATAAAAAATAAATAAAAATAAAATTATTATTTAACCTTCAGTTCTCAATGAGAAATTTTCTCTGATATGAACCAATTAACAGAGCTGGGAATAGAAAGCCATTTTCAAGATATAGTTGCCTAATGAATTTGTAGTATGAATTAAAGAAGATAATGGATGTAAATTTCTCAGTGTAAACATGGCTATGGTAGTCAATTTTGAAAAAGATAGCTGGTATCTTTTTCAAAATTATTCTTTTAGAATTTTGATGACCATGAAATGGAGAATAACTGTATTAACAGAAAAGGGGATTCAATGGAGAGTTTTTGAGAGTCAAGGATACATGAATAAGTTTATATCCTCACTCTAAAACAACTTTATAGAAGGGGAAAATGAAAGTACAACAAAATGTATCAAAGTTCTGAATCACAGAGATGAAATTAAAAATATTTATATAACACCTGTTGTATCTCTGTTATAAGTTCTGTCAATGGAAACTCAGGATGCCCATAAACAACTTTTATATCTGGAGAAAACTGACTGATTATTATCGCTGAAGGGGTCAGGAAGAGTTATGATCTTGAGTAAAAATGAATGAGTATAGTTTTAGAACTGTGCATACTTCTTTTACTGAAATAGAAGTGCTTAACCTAAATAAATAAATAGCTGAATTCTACTTAATTTCTTGGACAATAACTGGATTGAAAAAATAGTATAATTCTTACTCATTTACTTGCCAGAGAAGGATACAAGGAAATAAACTATAATGTTTAGAAGCTTAACCTTTAGAAATACCAAGACCTGAGATTGAAACACAGGCAAATTTCTTAATTTTTCTATATCTCAGTTTTTTTTCCTCATCAAATTAGGGAGGGGAAAAAGAAGTAGTATTCTTTACAGTCTGCATTTTAGAATTGCTCTGAGAATCTCTCTGTGCCCCAGGATTTAATTTCCTGAACCATCCTATTTCAGTTTCTTTTTCTAATTCATTCTTCAGCTTGCCCTTTCTCATTGAAATTATGCTCTCATATCCCTTAGCTCTTTTCTGGTTTTCTCACTGTTTCAGGCCTAAAGTGTTCATGGAATCCACTGGGAAATATTCTTTCTTGTCATGTCTCTTCAAACATGACTCCAAGGACACTTCCATCTTTGAGTTTCTTTTGTGGGTGTTCTCACCCGAACCCAGTTTGGCCTGAGTATCTGTGTGGGTCACATATAACCAATAGTCCTTTATTCATCTGTCAGTTTTACCTTGTTTTTTTTCAGTTTTATCTTTCAAAATGTTTTGTCTATATAATATTTTTTAATAATTCACATATTAATAAAAGGCAACTAATTAACAATATTTGTAATTACTGTGAGACATATAGCATAAGAACATTCAAATGCTGTAATCCTAATGAAAAGCAAGGAAACAAGAGGCTTGATTTAAACTAGTAAGGTTCATAATATGGATAGACAACTCATTTTCCTTAAGTTTGAAGCTCTCAGTGGTAAAATACAGTTTTTATACTTGGAATTATTAGAATAGGTGACCATTTTTAAAAAACTCTCAAGTCTAAAAAGTGAGTAATGCTTATTATAACAATACCAAAAGAAAAGAAAATCCGAATAACACCTTAATTTCATTATTTGATACTTGCCTTTCAGAAAGGCTTATAATATGCTTGAAGTAACTAGGTCTATAGAAATTTACATATTGCATTGCTACAAAAACTTTTATGTTAAAATCAGTTTAAGACAAATGTATTTAGAAAAATGATCCAACAGGGGACCATGTAGCAAGTGAGAGAAGTATTGAAAGTAAGGTAAAATTAGGTGTAGCAAAAACAGAGGGAAAATACAATTATTTAAGGAGAAAAAGTGATGCCAGGAATAAATGAGAAAAACAAAGATTAGGGTCTGACTAGGGGTCACTTTAAGACTAAGTAGCACAAATATACTTGACCAGTGGATTTGCCACATAGAAATCATTCATTTAATATTTGCCAAATGCACATGGAATGAATAAAACGTGTTTCATAAGACAGTATCTGTTATTCCTCCTTACTGAAAGTTATTTATTTTTTTGTTGTTGCTATTGTTGGTCGCTCCACTTCGAGTACTTAACTTCATGATTCAGTAGCTTCTTTTCAATATTTTTCTCATCTCTTTTTTATACTAAATCACTAGGTGAGTTCCTGCAGACTCCTGGCTTTAAATACTGTCTTTATGCTGATGACTTCCAAATGTTATCTCCAGTCTGACCTCTGTGTGTGTGTCTGTGTGTGTTCTGTGTGTGTGTATACTGTCTCCTTAGCATCTCCACTTGGATGTCTGATATAGACTTAAAATTTCACATGTTCAAAAGGTAACTCTTGATTTTCACTTATCATTCTCACCAAAATTTATTTCTCACCGAGTCTTCTCATTAGTGGAGAGTATTGCCATTCATCCAGCTGACAAATCCAAAAACCAAGGGGTTGTATTTAATACCTGGTTCCCTTAAACTTCGCAGTCAATTTATTAGTGAATTCTATTGACTCAACTTTCAAAATGTATATGTAATCTGATAACTTCTCACCATTTCCAACATGATTTTTCTGTCTTCTCTAGACTAGAGGATTACAGTAAACTTCCTCAATAGTCTCTCTGTTTCTATTTATGTATCCCTCAGTCTCTACTTCTTATTTTCCACATTATTGCCACAGTGATCCTTTTGCAATTAAAAGCAGATCAGTTCCCTTCTGTAGCTCAAAACTTTTTAATGGTTTTCCATGTACTTAAGATAAAACTCAAACTCATTTTCTTGGCCTTAACCGAACCAACGCCTTGCATGATCTGGCTCCTGTCTACCTTACGACTTTCCCCTTGCTTATTCAGTCGCAGGTACAGTGGCCCTCTCATGTTTTACTAACATATCACAAGTTGTTTACACACCTCTCATTTGCATCTTTAAATAGCATGCTCCTTTCATATGCCAGTCAAATCACTCCCTATTTAGGTATGCCTTTCCAAAGCAAATGATCTGAAACAGGACCCCTTATTGCTATGCATGTCCTCTACCTTTTTGCTGTGTTTATTTTTTTGAACTATTAGATAAACTTGTATTATCTTTTTATTATTTCATTTACTTATTATCTGTGTACCAAACCCACATGGAGACTCTATCAAAGTAGGTGCTTCTTTTTTGTTCTCCACTGTGTTCCCAGTGTCTAGAACAGTACAATAGAAGTGCTTAGTAGATACTCGTTCAATACATGAATAAGAATAAATATTGCTCATTTTCTTATATGTCATGTCCTTTGGTAAGTTGGGTAACAGACTTTATCTATAAAGCAATGAAGTGGGGATAGTATAATGGTTAAAATTGTATGCCCTTGAGTCCAACTGCTTGGATTTAAACAAATCCAAGCTCCTTCAGCTGTGATCTTATATCATCTTGAATACTTGCTTAAGTTGCCTATGTCTTAGTTTTATTCCAATGTAACAAAATTTTAAAAAAAGAATTAATAATGATGCCTGTATACAGAGTTGCAAGAATTAAATTAGGAACACATCAAAGCATTTAGAACAGTGTCTGACGTGCAGAAGCATTAAGTAGCTGCTAGTTTTTTGCTTTTGTTTTTTTGAGACAGAGTCTCTCTCTCTGCCACCCAGGCTGGAGTGTAGTGGTGCAATCTAGGCTCACTGCAACCTCCACCTCCCGGGTTCAAGCTGTTCTCTTGTCTCAGCCTCCTGAGTAGCTGGGATTACAGGCATGCACCACTACGTCCAGCTAATTTTTGTATTTTTAGGTGAGACAGGGTTTCACCATTTTGGTTAGGGTAGTCTCGAACTCCTGACCTCGTGATCCACCCACCTTGGCCTCCCAAAGTGCTGGGATTACAGGTGTGAGTCACACGCTTGGCTAATGCTAGGTTTTCTTTCCTCTTGTTTTATTTTAATTTGACTTCATCATAGTGTTGGTTATAGATATTCAGTATTATTTTTTCAGATGGGGGACTCACTTTGTGGTCCAAAATGGAGTACAGTGGCACCACTACAGCTCACTGCAGCCTCGACATCCCGGGCTCAAGTGATTCAAGCTGCCTCATCCTCCCAAGTAGCTGGGACTACAGGCATGCAACACCACACCTGATTATTTTTACTTTTAATTTTTGTGGAGATGGGATCTTCTTACATTGCCCAGACGGTTCTTAACTCTTGGGCTCAAGAAATCCTTGCATCGTGGCCTCCCAACGTGCTGGTACTATAGGTGTGAGCCACCATGCCTGGCCCATTATGCATATTAAAACCCCTAGTTAATCATATTTCACACAAATGAGTAAAAAGAAAAAACCCTAGTTGAAAAATAACAGCACTTTTTCTTGAAGTTTTTCTCTGGCTGGGCCACTACTAAGCAATTACCACTGAAGTTATTATAACTCCTGCTCTTCCTATCAGGGCTTTCAGCAGATCCCGTGATTTGGTACTTTATCCTTTTATTCACTTGGCTATAATATAAGCACTTTAGAAGAATCTGGCTTCCTCTTTGCTAAATCCTGTTCTTTAGTTCATCTTAGTCTTCAGTCTTCATGAAGGTAATTTAATTCATAAGACAGTTTGACAAGGCCGATACACGTTCTTTTATCACATCCAACAGATTCAGATAATTGAATGCATTGAGCAAGGCTTTATCCTTAGAGTCAACATTAATCCAATCCTCATGCAAAAACTGTGATAGCAAAAACTTCCAAATCAGGTTAATTAAATTAGTAAGGTTTCAGAACCATAGCACTCTCTGTAACATATCAGTCTGCTAAAAATATTAAAAATTACTGGCTAGCACATAGGACAATCCGAATAATTCATTAAGTATTGTAAAGAAGACTAAGATAAATAGGTTTATGAGAATTTTCTTCAAATACTTTAACCTCTAGAAGGTTATATATATGACTACATTTACAATAAAAAAGAAAAAATAGATACCTAAAGGAAATTTTATATATTACTGTATGAGGTGAGTTGAAGCAACAGTTACTTCTGAATGCTTACATTATGGGAAACTTCATTGATGGGTAGTGTTTAAGGAGGTTCTTGAAGGAAAAATTATTTTGCTACATAAGAACACGATCTGGGAGGAGCATCATAAGCAAACCCATCAAGACTGAAAATTTGGTACATATGTGAGGCAAAGGAAGAAATCATTTGGAATGCAGCCTTTAAATGGATTTCTAAATAAATCTGGGAAAGTATGTTGGTATATATTACAGCATATTAGGAGCAAATTTGAGTTTCGTAGTCAAAAGAAAATGACTGTAGTTGAGGAAAATCAGTCAAGAATAATATGTAAGATGCTTGTATGTGGGAAAGACTGGAGGCAGAGTGACTAGATGGGGGAGTATCCCTACCCATAAAGCAAATGAGTTTGAACTAGGATTTGAGCAGTGACGATGGAAAATAAAGGAAATAGAAGTAAAAATCAGTGAGTCTTAGAAAGTGATAACTTCCGTAGGGTGGGCTAACAGAAAAGATTCAATGATCCTGAGGGCTTAAGGCTGGGAAACGGAGTGTTGACAAAGACATTTCAAGAGGGGCCATTTGGACAGGCAAGTGAAGGATTGCTTTTACACACTCAGGGTTTGGGTATCAAGCATTCATCTAGGGATATTTAGTTGGTAGTAAGGTTTCAAGTCTGGTGACATAGAGCAATGGTTAAAACTGAAGAGTCTTGAAGTCTGTAGGCAGTAAGAGCTGAATTAAGGATGAAAGTGATTGTCGAGGGAATGTGGAAAAGAGAAGCTACAGACAATCCACCGGAAGCAACCACATGTGTGAAGCAATGGAGGAAGAGAAGCCAAAGAAAGTAGTCAGATTATTTAGTGAAAACAGAATACAGCCATGAGTTTATTGAGTAATGATCATCTGATTCCCACCTATGAGACATGCAGGAATCCTGTACCAATGGGGATTGGTGTGTGGCGTCAGAATAAACAATTCAAAACAAATCCTGGAAGACAAATCTAGTTAGTCTTCTATTAAACCTGATGGGGTAAAGCAGAGAATTATAATAGAAGGTAAGAGAAAACTGAAACCAATGACACCCAATGAATACAGGAGGGCTCAAAGTCAGGTGATTAGTCTGGAAGCAGAGGTTAGTTTTAAAGTGAGTTTTATCATGAGCCTGGACAAGGAGAAAATCCCTGAGTACGTAGTCATGATCCAGATGGTGGTGAATAATCTGATCATAGATAGAAAATATAACCATTTTAACCACATTTGTTTTCTACTTTTGACCTGAGCTAAAGCCTAGGATTTGTCTAAGGCCAGGTATATGGCTGGGAAATCAGGAGAAATGATGAGGTCATTCAACAAAAACCATTTGATTGAGGATTTTAACACCTTCTAAAAAATATCTCCAACTGCATTAACTATAGGAGTTCATATATAAACAAGTAGAGTTGGAAAATTTTGGGCCTGAGAGAAGACTTTCTGCAAGACTGAGGAGGCTTCTGGGAAAGAACTCACCCCAAGGGAAGAAGCAGCCTATAAATAGATGCTATACACTCTAGTGGTTGAAGTAGTGATTCAAAGCACAAAATCATAAATAAAAGAGTGATGTTACTGAAATCTCTTAAAATAGTCAAACTCGGCTGGGCGCGGTGGCTCACGCCTGTAATCCCAGCACTTTGGGAGGCCGAGGCGGGTGGATCACGAGGTCAAGAGATCGAGACCATCCTGGTCAACATGGTGAAACCCCGTCTCTACTCAAAATACAAAAAAATTAGGTGGGCACGGTGGTGCGTGCCTGTAATCCCAGCTACTCAGGAGGCTGAGGCAGGAGAATTGCCTGAACCCAGGAGGTGGAGATTGCGGTGAGTCGAGATGGCGCCATTGCACTCCAGCCTGGGTAACAAGAGCGAAACTCCGTCTCAAAAAAAAAAAAAAAAAAAAAAAGTCAAACTCAATAAATAAAGAACTATGCCCAAAGTGAAGGAAGGAATTGCCTTCCACCTCTTAGATACATGACGTGGACAGCATGACAGTTCCAGCCCATCAGAGCTGCTGCCCTGTAGGAGTGATACTGGGCAGAAGGAGAAGGCTGTGGAGCACTGCGGCCAGTGGCAGTAACTACAGAAGCAGCAAGGGCTCAATGGAAGTGGGTTTACTTGTGAATACATACACAAAGCTTGTACAACATTCAGTACTAAAAACTGCCCTTTCCCTGACCCAAATTATAATGTGTATATGTGTATGTACATGTTCACACACACATGTGCTCGCATGTGTTTATTGCATAATCATTTCAAAAACATACAGATGCAGTTTCATGTAGTGAAATCAATGCATGAGTGAAATTCGAGTCATTTTCTTTAATGTGCCTGGTGTGCCACACAGATTGGGAAAACCCAGAGAAATTTGGGTTACATGTACAATTAAATTAATGTTCCCAGATTTCCTAGTAATTTCTGATATACCATGAAACTAGTTATAAATAATGATAACTGCCTTTTAAAAAATATATGAACTATAGCTGCAGCTGCTGTAAGGACTCTGGAGGGTTTTGCAACTACCCACTCATTCCTAAACTAACTGCTTGGCCAAGGGTTCAAATTCAGAGAGTTTGCTCCAGCTGTCATCTTGAATTTGCTCTGAGATTGCAATATCTTTAGTTCATTGAAACCTCTAAATCACAATGTTTTTTGTTTAGATCAAATTGGACTTTCAGGAATTATGTGCAAAACGGACATAGCATATAAGCATTATGTATCTATAAACTATAATTCAATACATGTATATATTATGTACATGATTCATTACATAGCACACAAATAAAAATAATTTAAGGGTCTCCTTATACTTTCAGGCTACTGGCAGTCCTAGTCCTAAAAACAAAAATAGATTATTTTTAGGAAAAGAGGTTAGAACAGCTACAGGCAGTAATTTATGCAAGAAAAGAGCCTCAAGAGGAGTGGACTGCTTTCAGAAGGCAATTAAACATTTGTTCAGTGGCTTTTGAAGTGACCTGCTTGTTTTGCCCTTTTTCAGGTAAGAAGAGAATAGCAATCACCACTATCTGCTACCTCCTTTGTAAACTTTTCTTGTGGGTAACCCCCCATATATGTACTGAGGAAGGAGAGCTAAGCAGAACCCTGGCACAATTAGTGCCTGAAGAATATCTCAATTTATAATGTTACTACTCAGTTATTTCTCTTTATATAATCCTCTATATATAATCATATGTTAGTTCATAGAATGAGTGCCTAAAGACTATCTTACCACTCAGTTATTTCCATATATATATATATATATAAAACTATATTTTATTTCATAATCAGAGGAATGCTTAGAGTAGACACAGTACAGAGCATGAATTAAGGAATAGGCAGCTTATAGTCGGAGGAATGTCTGGAGAAGACACAGTGCAGAGCATGATTTAAGGGAAAAACATTTATACCAGGACAAGACTCCATGGCCCAGGCAGTGGTTCAGTATCATAAAAATACCCACTGTATGGTAGGCTTGGGGCAAGAGCCACTCCTCCCGATAAAGGAGTTGTAGGTCCTTGCTCCAGTTCTTGTGGAGGACTGCCCTCAAAGCGGCAATCCCTCGAGCATCTGAGGGCTCAAACCCCCTCCTGATAATCACACCTTGTTTGACTGTGAACTTTATTAGCTCTTGTTACTGTGCTAGCTCAAAAAGCATCTTCCTATAGAACTCACTGGAAGCTGCCAGCAGGTGGCGGTAGACCCTGACAGCTCTGTCACTGCTGTGTGACTTAAGCATCCTCCTATAAATCTTAGGAGTATCATGCCCATAGATAAGAGGTATTGCACACTGTACCCTCTTCACTGCACACGGCCTACCTCCATGCCTCGGTGACTTAATGAGGGTGGACCCCTTACTGCACACGGCCTACCTCCTTGCCTCAATGACCTAATGGAGGTGGACCCCTTGATGTGCACTGTCCACCTCCTAGCCTAGGTGACCTAATGGGGGTGGAACCCTTATTTTATTGCTCATGACCCTATCAATATCCGTAAAGATGACTTCACTCACTACCCTAACCTATACCCAATAAATACAGATGCTTCTGGACATTCGGGGCCTCACCTGTCTCTGCTTATAGGTGGTGTGGCCCCCTGAGCCCAACTGTGTTTTCCTTGTACTTCTGTGTCCTGTCTCTTTATTTCTCAGATCCTGTGCCTCAGCAGAGCATAAGGGGCACCCCACAACCCTGTGGGGTCCTGAGCCCTACATTTCTGTGGTTGGTTTTGTAAAGGTTATCTAGCCGTGTAAAGAATTAGGAGGCCAGGCATGATGCCATACCTGTAGTCCTTGCTACTGGGGGATGGTGGTTGAGGTGGGAGGATCACTTGAGTCCAGATGTTCAAGACCAGCCTGGGTAATGCAGCAAGACCTTCAACTATAATACCAGAAGGATAAAAAACTGAGAAAGTATAAATCTAAGTTTATGTGTCTCCATGTGGATCCTTGAGAACACTAGTGTCAGATGCTAATTTGGGTACTCTTGCAAGTGGGTTTCATGGTCAAACATAGGTGAAAAATAAAGTGAGTCATATTTATTTACTGAAGTTTTCCTCAGGGCCTTTCATATGCTAATTGTTAAGACTTTAAGAAAGGGTGCAATATGGAGATATTTGAAACTTTGGAAATTTATATTTTTGTTTTATAAATTGTAAATTAACAAAATGCAGTTGTATATATTTATGGGATACAAAGTGATATTAAGTTTATGAATTCAATGTAGAATAATTAAATCAAGCTAATTAACACATTTGTTACCTTAATTATTGATTTTTGTGGTGAGAAGATTTAAAAAGGACTCTCTCAGCAGTGTTGAAATGTGCAATCCAACATACACACCATGGAATACTGTGAAGCCATAGTGAAAATGAGTTTATGTCCTTTGCAGGGACATGGATAAAGCTGGAAGCCGTCATTCTCACCAAAGTAACACAGGAACAGAAAACCAAACACTGCACGTTCTCACTTATAAGTGTGAGTTGAACAGTGAGAACACATGGACACAGGGAGGAAAACATCACACACTGAGGCCTGCTGGGGTGTGGGAGGCCAGGGGAGAGAGACCATTAGGACAAATACCTAATGTATGTGGGGCTTAAAACCTAGATGATGGGTTCATAAGTGCAGAAAACCACCATGCCACATGTATACCTATCCCAGGATTTAAAGAAAGAAAAGAAATACACCTTTGCTGAAAAAAAAAAAAGAGAGAGAGAGAAGGCTGGGGGCAGTGGCTCACGCCTGTAATCCCAGCACTTTGCAAGGCTGAGGTGGGCGGATCAGGAGGTCAAGAGATGGAGACCAGATCGAGACCATCCTAGCCAACATGGTGAAACCCCATCTCTACTAAAAATACAAAAAATAGCCGGGCATGGTGGCACGTGCCTGTGGTCCCAGCTACTTGGGAGGCTGAGGCAGAAGATCACTTGAACCCAGGAGGTGGATGTTGCAGTGAGCCGAGATTGCACCACTGCACTCCAGCCTGGCGACAGAGCAAAACTCTGTCTCAAAAAAAAAAAAAAGAGATAAATAAATACACATGCGATCCACTATTATTTTACTACATTCACCCTCATTGCACAATATATCTCAAAGAAAAAATGTATTCCTTCTGTCTAATTGAAGTTTTTTATCCTTTGGCTATCATTTCCCCATTCCCACCACTCCTCCCACTCCCCAACTCCCAGCCTCTGGTAGCCACCTTTCTGCTTTCCGCTTCCTTTGAATGTCACTGCTTTAGATACCACATATAAGTGAGAACGTATTTGTCTTTCTGTTCCTGGTTTTTTTCGCCTAGCATAGTGTTCTCCAGTTTTATCCATGTTCTTGTAAAAGACATAATTTATTTCTCTTTAAGATTGAATGATATTTCACTGTGTATATATAGTAATTTTTTTGTGTTTAATTGCTGGTGGACATTTAGGTTGATTCTATATCTCAGCTATTGTGATTAGTGCTACAGTGAACATGAGAGTATAAACATCTCTTTGACACTCTGATCTCAGATCTTTGGTATAAAGACCCAGAAATGGAATTGCTGGATCATAGTATTTCTATTTTAAATCTCCCTAAAGTTTCCTATAATGGCTATACTAGTTTACATTCCTACCAGCAGTGTGCAGAAGTTCCCTTTATCCACATTCTTGCCAACACATTATCTTTTGTCTTTTTAACAATACCCATTCTAACAGGTATAAGATGATATATCATTGTGGTTTTAATTTGCATTTTCCTAATGATTAGTGACATTGAGCATTTTTTCATATATTTGTTAGCCATTTGCATGTCTTCTTTTGAGTAAGATCTATTCTGGTCCTTTGCCAGTTTAATAATCAGTTTATTTGTTTTCTTTCTCTAAAGAGTTGAGTTCCAATGGGAACACATGGACATAGATAGGGGAACATTATGTACCGGGGCCTGTCACAGGGATGTGGGAAGGGAGAGCATCAAGATGAATAGTTAATGCATGTGGATCTTAATACCTAGGTGATGGTTGATAGGTGCAGCAAACCACCTTGGTACACGTTTACCTATATCACAAACCTGCACATTCTGCCCATGTATCCCAGAACTTAAAATAAAATTAATTTTTTTAAAAAAAGATGAATTCCTTATATATTTTGGATACTAACCTCTTATCAGATAAAGATAGCCTACACATATTTCATTTTTAATCCATTTGGAGTTGATTATTATACATGATGGGAGGTAAATGTCCAATTTTATTCTTGTGCATATGGATATCCAGTTTTCCCAGCACCATTTATTGAACAGACTGGCCTTTTCTGATTGTATATTCTTGGTACCTTTGTCAAAAATCAACTGACCATATGTGTGTGTACATGCACCTACATGACCATACATACACAACAGTGCTGTTTTAGTTATTATATCTTTGTAGTATATTTTGAAGTCACATAATATGATGTCTCCAAATTTGTTCCTTTTGTTCATCATTCCCTTGGCAATTTGTGTGTGTGTGTGTGTGTGTGTGTGTGTGTGTGTGTGGTTTCATATGAATACTATAATAGGATTGTTTTTCTATTTCTATGAAAAATGACATTGAAATTCTAATAGAAATTACATTGAATCTGTAGATCATTTTGTGTTGTATTGATATTTTAACAAAATTAATTTTTTGAATTCATGAACATGTCCACTTGTTAGTGTTTCCTTCAGTGTCTTTCAATAACATTTCATACCATTTAGTGCACAGGTTTTTCACCTCTTTGGTTTATAAGTATTTCCTGGAACTAGTTTTCCACAGAATAGTTTGAGAAATGTTCTTCTAATTAGATGTAAATTACCTTATGGAGAAGCCTACCTGCTGTTCTTTTTTTATATTATTTTATTTATTTATTTTTATGATGAATTTCTTTTTTTGCATTTTAGATTTTGGGGTACATGTGAAGAACATGAAAGATTGTTGCATAGGTACACACGTGGCAGTGTGATTTGCTGCCTTCTTCCCTTTCACCTATATCTGACATTTCTCCCCATGCTATCTCTCCCCAACTCCCCACCCCGCACTGTCCCTCCCCTATTTCTCCCCAACAGAACCCAGTGTGTGGTGCTCCCCTCCCTGTGTCCATGTGTTCTCATTGTTCAACACCTGCCTATGAGTGAGAACATTTGGTGCTTTATTTTCTGTTCTTGTGTCAATTTTCTGAGAATGATTGTTTCCAGTTTCATCCATGTCCTTACAAAGGACACGAACTTATCGTTTTTGATGGCTGCATAGGATTCCATGGTGTATATGTGCCACATTTTGCCTGTCCAGTCTATCATCGATGGGCATTTGGGTTGGTTCCAGGTCTTTGCTATTGTAAACCGTGCTGCAATGAACATTTGTCTGCATGTGTCCTTATAGTAAAACAATTTATAATCCTTCGGATATATACCCAGTAATGGGATTGCTGGGTCAAAAGGAATTTCTATTTCTAGGTCCTTGAGGAATTGCCACACTGTCCTCCACAATGGCTGAACTAATTTACACTCCCACCAGCAGTGTAAAAGTGTTCCTATTTCTCTACATCCTCTCCAGCATCTGTTGTTTCCAGATTTTTTAATGATTGCCATTCTAACTGGCATGAGATGGTATCTCAATGTAGTTTTGATTTGCATTTCTCTAATGACCAGTGATGATGAGCATTTTGTCATATGTTTGCTGGCCTCATATATGTCTTCTTTTGTAAAGTGTCTGTTCATATCCTTCACCCACTTTTGAGTGGGCTTGTTTGTTTTTTTCTTGTAAATCTGTTTGAGTTCTTTGTAGATTCTGGATATCAGCCCTTTGTCAGATAGGTAAACTGCAAAATTTTTTTCCCATTCTGTCAGTTGCCAATTCACTTTACTGACTGCTTCTTTTGCCATGCAGAAGCTGTGGAGTTTGATTAGGTCCCATTTGTCTATTTTGGCTTTTGTTGCCAATGCTTTGGTGTTTTGGTCATGAAGTCCTTGCCTACGCCCATGTCCTGAATGGTTTTGCCTAGATTTTCTTCAAGGGTTTTTATGGTGTTAGGTCTTATGTTTAAGTCTTTAATCCATCTGGAGTTAATTTTGGTGTAAGGTGTCAGGAAGGGGTCCAGTTTCTGCTTTCTGCACATGGCTAGCCAGTTTTCCAACAGCATTTATTAAACAGGGAATCCTTTCCCCATTGTTTACTTTTGTCAGGTTTGTCAAAGATCGGTTGGTTGTAGATATGTTATGTTGCCTCCAAGGCCTCTGTTCTGTTCCATTGGTCTATATGTCTGTTTTGGTACCAGTACCACACTGTTTTGATTACTGTAGCTTTGTAGTATAGTTTGAAGTCTGGTAGTGTGATGCCTCCTGCTGTGTTCTTTTTGCTTAGAATTGACTTGGCTATGTCAGCTCTCTTTTGGTTCCATATGAAGTTTAAGGTGTTTATTCTAGTTCTGTGAAGAAGGTCGTTGGTAGCTTGATGGGGATAGCATCTGTAAATTACTTTGAGCAGTATGGACATTTTCATGATATTGATTCTTCCTAACCATGAACATGGAATGTTTCTCCATCTGTTTGTGTCCTCTCTTATTTTGTTGAGCACTGGTTTGTAGTTCTCTTGAAGAGGTGCTTTACGTTCCTTGTTAGTTGTATTCCTAGGTATTTTATTCTCTTTGTAGCAATGTGAATGGTAGTTCGTTCTTGATTTGGCTCTCTTTAAGTCTGCTTTTAGTGTTTAGAAATACTTGTGATTTCTAAACATTTATTTTGTATCCTGAGACTTTGCTGAAGTTGCTTATCAGTTTCAGGAGATTTTGGGCTGCGACAATGGGGTCTTCTAGATATACAATCATTTCATCTGCAAATAGAGAAAATTTGACTTCCTCCTTTCCTATTTGAATACCTTTTATTTCTTTTTCTTGCCTGATTGTTCTGGCTAGAACTTCTAATACTATATTGAATAGGAGTGGTGAGAGAGGGCATCCTTGTCTAGTGCCAGATTTCAAAGGGGATGCTTCCAGTTTTGCCCATTCAGTATGATATTGGCTGTTGGTTTGTCGTAAATAGCTTTTATTATTTTGAGATACGTTCCATTAATACCGAGTTTATTGAGGGTTTTAGCATAAAGGGCTGTTGAATTTTGTCAAAGGCCTTCTCTGCATCAATCGAGATAATCATGTGGTTTTTGTCTTTGGTTCTGTTTATGTGGTGAATTATGTTTATAGACTTGCGTATGTTGAACCAGTCTTGCATCCCCAGGATGAATCCTACTTGATCATGGTGGATAAGCTTTTTGATGTGCTGTTGCAATCGACTTGCCAGTATTTTATTGAAGATTTTTGCATCTATGTTCATTATGGATATTGGCCTGAAGTTTTCTTTTCTTGCTTAGTCTCTGCCAGGTTTTGGTATCAGTATGATGTTGGTCTCATAAAATGATTTGGGAAGTATTCCCTCTTTTTGGATTATTTCGAATAGTTTCAGAAGGAATGGTAACAATTCCTCTTTGTATGTCTGGTAGAGTTCGGCTGTGAACCCATCCTGACCTGGGCTTTTTTGGGGTGGTAGGCTCTTAATTGCTGCCTCAACTTCAGACCTTGGTCTATTCAGGGTTTCAACTTCTTCCTGGTTTAGGCTTGGGAAGATGCAAGTGTCCAGGAATTTATCCATTTATTCCAGGTTTACTAGTTTATGTGCATAGAGTTGTTTGTAATAATCTCTGATGATGGTTTAAATTTCTGTGGAATCTGTGGTGATATCCCCTTTATTGTTTTTTATTGCATCTATTTGGATATTATTTCTTTGTTTTTAATTAATCTGCCTAGTGGTCTATTTTGTTGATCTTTTTGAAAAACCAGTTCCTGGATTTATTGATTTTTTGAAGGGTTTTTCGTGTCTCTATCTCCTTCAGTTCTGCTCTGATCTTAGTTATGTCTTGTCTTCTGCTAGGTTTTGAGTTGTTTTTTTTTTTTTTGATCTTGCTCCTCTAGCTCTTTCAATTTTGATGATAGGGTATCAATTTACAATCTCTCCTTGCTTCTTATGTGGGCATTTATTGCTATATATTTTCCTCTAGACACTGCTTTAAATGTGTCCCAGAGATTCTGGTATGTTGTATCTTTGTTCCCGTTGGTTTTGAAGAACATCTTTATTTCTGCCTTCATTTCATTGTTTAGCCAATCAACATTCAAGAGCCAGTTGTTCAGTTTCCATGAAGCTGTGTGGTTCTGAGTTGGTTTCTGAATTCTGAGTTCTAACTTGATTGCACTGTGGTCTGAGAGACTGTTTGTTATGATTTCCATTTTTTGCATTTGCTGAGGAGTGATCTACTTCCGATTATGTGGTCAATTTTAGAGTAGGTGCGATGTGGTGCTGAGAAGAATGTATATTCTGTGGATTTGGGGTGGAGTGTTCTGTAAATGTCTGTTAGGTTTGCTTGGTCCAGGTCTGAATTCAAGTCCTGGATATCCTTGTTAATTTTCTGTCTCATTTATCTGTCTAATATTGACAAGGGGGTGTTAAAGTCTCCCACTATTATTGTGTGGGAGTCTAAGTCTCTTTGTAAGTTGTTAAGAACTTGCCTTACATGTCTGGATGCTTCTGTATTGGGTGCGTATATATTTAGAATCGTTAGTACTTCTTGTTGCATGGATCTTTTTACAATTATGTAATGTCCTTCTTTGTCTCTTTTGATCTTTGTTGCTATAAAGTCTATTTTATCAGAGATGAGAATTGCAATTCCTGCTTTATTTTTGTCCTCCATTTGCTTGGTAAATCTTCCTCTATCCCTTTATTTTGAGCCTTTGTGTATTTTTGCATGTGAGATGGGTTTCCTGAATACAGCACACCAATGGGTTTTGGCTTTTTATCCAATTTGTCAGTCTGTGTCTTTCGATTGGTGCATTTAGTCCATTTACATTTAGGGTTAATATTGTTATGTGTGAATTTGATACTGCCATTTTGATGCTAGCTGGTCGTTTTGCCCATTAGTTAATGCAGATTCTTCATTGTGTTGATGCTCTTTACCATTTGGTATGTTTTTGAAGTGGCTGGTACTGGTTGTTCCTTTCTATGTGTAGTGCCTCTTTCAGGAGCTCTTGTAAAGCATGCATGGTGGTTATGAAATCTCTGAGTACTTGCTTGTTCACAGAGGATTTTATTTTTCCTTCACTTATGAAGTTTAGTTTGGCTGGATATGAAATTCTGGGTTGAAAGTTCTTTTCTTTAAGGATGTTGAATATTGGCACCCACTCTCTTCTGGCTTGTAGGGTTTCTGCTGAGAGATCTGCTGTGAGTCTGATGGGCTTCCCTTTGTGGGTAACCCGACCTTTCTCTCTGGCTGCCCTTAGCATTTTCTCCTTCATTTCAACCCTGGTGAATCTGACGATTATATGCCTTAGGATTGCTCTTCTTGAGGAATATCTTTGTGGTGTTCTCTGTATTTTCTGGACTTGAATATTGGCCTGCCTTGCTAGGTTGGGGAAGTTTTCCTGGATAATATCCTGAAGAGTGTCTTCCAGCTTGGATTCATGCTCTCTATCACATTCAAGTACACCTATCAAACGTAGAGTAGGTGTTTTCACATAGTCCCATATTTCTTGGAGACTTTGCTTATTTCTTTTTACCCTTTTTTCTCTAATCTTGCCTTCTCCTTTTATTTCATTAAGCTGATCTTCAACCTCTGATATCCTTTTTTCTGCTTGGTCAATTTGGCTGTTGAAACTTCTGTATGCTTTGTGAAGTTCTCGTGTTGTGTTCTTCAGCTCCATCAATTCACTTATATTCCTCTCTAAGTTGTCTATTTTCATCAGCATTTCATTGAATCTTTTTTCAAGGTTCTTAGTTTCTTTGCATTGGATTAGAACATGTTCTTTTAGCTCACAGAAGTTTCTTATTACCCACCTTCTGAAGCTCTATTCTGTCAATTCATCATACTCATTCTCTATCTAGTCTTTTTCCCTTTCTGGTAAGGAGTTGTGATCCCTTGTAGGAAGAGAGGCATTCTGGTTTCGGGTGTTTTCATCCTTTTTGACTGGTTCCTTTCCATTTTTGTGGATTTATTCACCTGTCATCTTTGTCATTGTTGACTTTCAGATTGGGTCTCTGAGTGGATGTCCAGTTTGTTGATGATGAAGTTATTACTTTCTGTTCTTAGTTTTTCTTCTAATAGTCTGGCCCCTCTGCTGTAGGACTGCTGATGTCCACTCCAGGCCCTGCTTGCCTGGGGATTACCTGCAGCGGTTGCAGAACAGTAAGGATTGCTGCCAGTTTCTTCTTTTGCTATCTTTGTCCCAGAAGGATTCCTGCCAAATGTCAGTCTTAGTTCTTCTTTTTGAGGTGACTCTTTGGATACATGGGGGTCAGAGAGCTGCTTGAGGAGACAGCCTGTTCTTTATAGGAGCTCAAGTGCTGAGCTGTGAGCTCTGTTACTCATTCAGAGCTGCTGGGCAGGTATGTTTAAGTCTGCTGCAGCAAAACTCATAAACCCCCTTTTTTTCCCCAGGTGCTCTGTCCTGGGGAGTTAGGGCTTTATTTATGAGTTTCTGCTGTGCTGCTGCCTTTTTTTCAGGGCTACCCTGCACAGCAAGGAGGCAGCCTAGTCACTTTCTGCCTGCAGAGGCTTTGCTGAGCTGCTGTGGGCTCCACCCAGCTGCTGTGTGGACTTCTGTTCAGTCCTGTTTATACGGGTGTAGTTAGAACTGCCTCAACAGTGGAGGCCCACCTCTGTAATGGGGGATTCTCTCTGTAATGGCAGGCTACCTCAGCAATGGCAGACTACCTCTGTAGTGGTGGAGTTCCTCAGTAATGGCAGATGCCCCTCCCTCATAGAGCTGGACCTTCCGGGGTTCAGTATGTACTTGCTGTGAAACTTTCAACACAAAGTGTTTCCAATTGCTGTTTTTTTTGGTGGGAGTGGGACCAGCCAAGCCTGATCACCTGGCTTCCTGCCTCAGAGACTTTGTTTTTGTCTCCCAGGTGTTGCAGTCACCTGTTGAAAAGGCGCCAGGATCTGTGTGATTTCCCGTGCAGCAACCCACAGCACTGGCTGAAATAGCTGCGCTGAGATATGTGATGTTTTTTGCCTGGGAATATCCTGGCCTGGCTCCCTGTTCCAGTACCCTTTTTAATCAGATGAATGGGCAACTCTGCCTTCCCAGATCTCCAATTGCCAGATAAAATGGAGCCTGGACCTGTGTATTTTGTACAGAGAGCCACGCCGGGGCACCGACAAAACAGTTACACCAGCCACACAGCTGCACTGGTGACCTGTGGGGCTCCTCCGCCTGGGAATCTCCTGGTCTGTGGGCAATAAAAATCCATCTGGAAATGCGGCATCCACTCATCCTCTGTGCTTTCACTGGGAGCTGTAATCCTGAGCTGCTCCTAATCGGCCATCTTGGATCTCTATTTTCTTTTCTTTGAGATGGAGTCTTGCTCTGTGACCAGGCTGGAGTGCAGTGGCACAATCTCAGCTCACTGTGACCTCTGCCTCCCCGGTTCAAGTGATTCCCCTGACTTGGCCTCCCAAGTAGCTAGGACTACAAGTTCGTGCTACTACACTCAGCTAATATTTTTGTATTTTAGTTAGATGGGGTTTCACCATGTTGGCCAGGATAGTCTCTATCTTCTGACCTCGTGATTCACCTGTCTCAGCATTCCAAAGTCCTGGGATTACAGGTGGGAGCCACCGTAATTTGTTCTTTGATTTCACTCCCCAAAAAATCTTTAGTTAGAGTGCAAGAGTAGAAAATGGCAGGAAGATAGAAAATTTTACAAAGTAAAATGGGTAACATTGATGTCTGACTAAAAAAGAACATTAAGATTCAGGAACATTCAGAGATAAAGATACTTGCTATAAATAGGTGTCATATACACAGTAGGTATGCAATAATATTTGTTGATAGGATATGTAAAATTGTACAATGCTTAAATATTGTTTATAGGATCATATACTGGAATTTGTAAATATTTCTGTTGTCTATTTATAAAAACAGTAGAATTAAATCTCTAATTTACAGATTACAAAGTTAAGACTGATAAAAAGCTGTGTAGATCATGAATCAAAATGAATTAGAAATGAACAGTGTCAGATAATGCTAATTGAGTATTCTTGAAAATGGGTTTTATGGTAAACAGAGACAGAATAAAAACGAGTTTTCTCTTTCTGATAACTTTCCTTTATAGGGGTTCCCATTCTCTTCATATTGGTTATTCACGTTGTCTTCTGAGAGACAGCTTCTTTATTTTGCAATAAGCTACCTTATATAAATTGGATGTTTTTGTTACTGCAATCAGAATATATTTAAGATAGAGCAGTGATGGATAAATATGTCACTTCCTTTTCTTATTAGGAAAGGTCTCTTAAGGGTACAGTATCTCATCTAAGCTGAATGACTGTGGTTGTTGCATTTCAGGCACTGTGACAGACTAGCAGGAAGGCATGTTAAGGCGTTTCAGATTTCACTGAGCAGGCAGCTGTCTTTCATCTCCACATAAGCCTGCTGAGGATTATGAAGAATCAGATCCAGGCAGTCCTCAAGCTGCATAAAGGTCATGTAGGGTAAACATGACCAAATATGCCCTTCCAGAACTCAGATTGCATATGTGAGCCTATAGGACATCCATATTTTTTATGCTTCTTCTATCCTCCTCTGCACAGCTTGCAGAGCCCCTGAAATTGTGATTTCATCCCCAAAGCTAAGACAGTCTCCTGTGTGGCTCCTGTGCTGAAGTGTACTTTAAAATATTCGAAGCTTAACTACCAATTGTTGAGGTGATGGTTAGGCAAGAGATGGCACGGGCACTTCAGGAGACTGAGGAGTTCAGAAAACAATGGATCCAAGGAAACCTCAGGTGTGGGCAGGAGACAGAAAGTAATCTGGATGTATAAATAAAGCACCCACACTTCAGGACTTCCAGCTGTTTTTGGCTTGGTACTTCCATGAGAATGGAGGTCATTCACTTGTATCTGTTGAGGCCAGGGTGGTAGGTTTGCAGGCCACATCATGGACCTTTCTTCTTTCTGAAGCCCAGAGCTAAATGCCCTAATCAATCATGCACACTGCCTCCTGACATCTCTGTATTGTACTTTACTTCTGTATGTGGGCTTATTTAGCTTTCTTTACATAGGCTTATTCTCTCAGAACCAAAGTATGACATGTCTAGAAGAAAATGTGTTCATCAAGTTTCTTCTAAGAGATAATCGGTCAGGATTTTGTCCCAAGCTGCTGATCAATTATATTATTAAGTGTTTTAATATGTTAAAATAATATAACATATACATAGTTTAACTCATGTACATTTTAAGTGCTATCTGTATCCAAAATTATTGCTGCCTATTCCTTTGCCCTCTCACACATAGTCTCCCCTTATTCAGCTGCAGATACTCCTGAAAAGATCACCTCTTGCTAAAGCCCATTTAGAAAAGAGACATTAAAGAAAAGGTGGTCACACAGGGGGTCCCTGCATCTCTCGTTCTCTATCTGTGGATTTGGGAAGGATTTTATGGACCCTTAATTCAATATTTTTCTTTTTGGTATTAGATATCTTGTTTGGTACTTTATTAATGCTAATCAGAGATTCTGACTTAGATTCTTATTAGATCCTCCTTCATGCCAAGCATTGAGTTAGCACATAACCAAATGAATGAGTAAGTGAACCCACAGGTATTACAAAAGAACAGAGAGAAATATGTTACAAAGTAAAATTGATTATTGTTAACATTGTCTCTTGCACAGTAATAATTTATAAACTTTTTATTTCATTGATAGGGAAAACAAGAGAAGGGGAAGTGAGGAGAGTCTAAAAGCAATTTTTTATCTTTAGGCAGATGGTATCTTTTCTTTCAGAGTAATCTGACCTCTGCCCTGTTTTCTCTCTCAACAATGGAACTGCTTTGTACTTCTCCTTAGACAGATGCTACAGAGAGAAATTAATTCAATATTCATTGCAAAGGGAAAGGATTTGCACTGCTTAGCTTGACAGCCAGTTGCATGTAAACTGGTCAGAAAACTTGAGCAAGCCCTAAACATATCACTTTGATGGGAGGAAATGAACACTGCAGGGTATTGGAAGGAGCGAGTTTCATAAAGGGAATGTAGCCTAATAATTTAATTCAGAACTGCTTTTTTCTTGGCAGTTCACAAATAAAGCAAATGTATGAAAAATTTGGGCATGTCAGAAAGAGATAGCAGTGAGAAAGTATAAGAAAAGGCGCATTTATTGAATACCTAGGCTCTTCAAGACTATCTCAACTGAAGTTTGTCCCCTAAGTGTGAAACTCTGATGTAGAAAACAGAAATTAAACCCTTTGAAATGGTAACTTTTCCCCCAATAGAACACAAGGAATATTAAAAGGGAAAGTAGCTGATGAGAATGTTTTAAATAAATAATGAATTTGCAGTATGTGTGATGAAATGCTTTAGAACTTTTTATATTGTGGAATAGAGGGCTACTTATCAAAGCCTGCTTTTTATGGTCCAGCGAGTTCATTGCATTAAAAGGGAAGAAAGTTATTTAATAATGCTAGATTTAATCATTTTGTTCTCTTTTAATTTGCTTTGACCCATTTTGGAATTCTTTGAATATTTTTATCAAGCTCCTATTTTATGTTGTAATATAAGGAAACTCTAGGCACTTAATCCCACTGGGTAGAAAAATGAGTGAATGAAGAGGGCAAGACAGTAATGATTTCGAGAGAAAAAAATTGAAGAAGGAGTAAGGAGGTAGGTAGGAAATTGCTTCAAAAGCTGGTAACTTTATGGGAAGTTCAAGCATTGCGTGAAAAGTTTGAGAACAATATTGAAGAATACAACATGACAAATACACAAGTCAAGTTATTTGCCCCTGGCAGTGGGAGAGTTATACAACCTTGGACTGAAACCATCTTTACAAAAATTATAACTGAGAAGATGATTACAGTGAAAGAGATCTGATCTAATCAACCCCCAGCTTGTCTTTAACCTCCAGTTTGCCTTTGGTCATTCCTGGGCTTGGACCAAGCTAACTTTGGAGAAAATTTAGCTTATAGTTTAAATAATAATAGCCCTTCCCCAAAACTAAACCATCTTTATAAAACTAATGAAAGGCCACCAGATTAGAAGAATGAGAGGAGCCTGAATTCTGCTAATATATAGGTTAAATGATTACCAGCCATTATTCTAAAGGTAACAAGATTTGCAACTTCCCCAATTCACTATTGCAGAAAGTAAGATGGGTCATTTGAGATGTCTTTTCAGGTTTTTGCATTTCTGGTGATCAGATGGCCCTACCTGGACCCTCAGTCAGTCTTGTGGCCCCCAGTCAGAAGCAAACTCAGTATATAAGTACCATTTTCCCCACACCATGATTGCATTCCTTACTAGTCAGCAGTACCCATTTCCCTATCTTCTGCCCACCAAACTAGCCTTGAAAAACCCTGGCCTCCAAATTTTCAGAGAGATCAATTTCAGTAATAACTGTTTCCCACATCTCAATTAAACTCTCTCTTTCTCATGATGTCATAGTTTCAGTAAATTGGTTTTGTCTGTGCAATGCGCAGGAAGAACTCATCGTTGGTTACAGTACTTTTAAAAAATCAGTTAGGTCACAGGCTATTGCTGACTATCTACAGATGTGCTGGATTTCATCCTCAGATGTCTTTGAAGTTTTTCTGAATGTGACTGTCTCCAGACAGAATAGATGAGCTCTAATTCCAGCAACCCCAGTGCTTACAATTCCATATCTATCTGGCTGTTTCACTCACGTTATAACCTGTTTTCTGAAGACATTTGAATTTGTGTGATTCTTGATCCATTCCAACCCTCTCATTTTTAAATTGAAGTAACCAATGCCTAGTGAGAACAAGTGTTTCTCAAGATTACCCAAATGGAAACAACATGAAAGGTAGAACACCAGTGACTTTCTGTGTACTTGGGTGTGAGTATAACAGGTCTACAATCCTTCTTCAACAATTCTTAAAATTAAATATTTTTATGTTACACACTTATGATGGCAACAGGAGGCGGCCAAATGCTGAGGCAGATAGGGGAGGATCCCTTGTGAAGACCCACCTTCCAGTAAAAAAAAAAAAAACAGCCTGAAGACTGAAAGAATAGACTACTGGTCCCAGATGAAATCCACAACCCAGAGTGAGAACTTCTCTTTCTGTTTGCCTGTGCTTCTCCTATTCTGAGCCCATGAAAGCACTGGACTCAGCCATATTATGCGGACCTTCCCATCTTTGGGTAGGGGGACCAACCCTATGTTCCTTCTCTCCTGAAAGCAGTTTTATCACTCAATAAAAACTGCCGCGTTGCTCATTTTTTTTTATTGTCATTGCATCCTATTCTTCCTGGGCATGGGACAAGAACTCAGGAACTGGTGTGCAGGCCAGACTTGGCCTGAGCAGGCTGAGTGGGCCAGGCACCTCCTGTGGCAGGTAGCATGCTCTGAGAAAGGCCAGAGGTCCCCAACAGACAGAGACTGAGAAAAATCCTGCATCATTTAGACACAAACCTATTTTGAACAGATGTTGCCTGTTAGTGAAACTATTCACGTCTCACTGCAAAAATTTACATATAATAATGAATTTGGGGAGCAGTATGCTTAAATGTAATATTGATGGTGTTACGCTTTTCTAAAATCTTAAAGCAATGCACTTTTGAAGGAGATCTAACACCAAAGTTTAAAGTAGAAGGCTTGTACTAGACACACAACACAGAAAATTCAAAGCCAAAAGAATTAGTTCAAATTTATTTTTTCCTCAAAACTTAAAGGATAGATTCAATAACTAATATATATGATACATTCCACTAGGCCCCAGACTGGGTGAAGAACTCATTTGTAAATTATTTTTGTTGGCTTAAGAAGTTACTTCAGTTCATGATTTGAATACAGGAGTATAATGATTGACCAAACTTTTTACCTAGAGTTATTTAAAATATTAAATTTTGAATTACTTTTCCATCACCATTAGATTTTTCTAAGAAAAATACAAATTTCTGAGTACAATATGATATTAGATGGCACACACAAGAGTGATTATTAGCTGTCAAGATCTCCCATAGACCTAAGATGATTTTCTGCAGCAGGGGCAAGTTACATAAAACATTACATTTATATGTCACATAGTAACTTAAACTTCTATTGCTTCTGTGAAGCATATTCAAAAAAGGAAACAAGAAACAAGTACAAATTTTAAGCTCTGGAGATGTGGATGGGAAGAGGGCTTTTGTATATCTAGTGGCAAGTGGAACTTGGCCAGTTCTGGTTTGTGGAGAGAGTATTTTTCTGGAAGCTTTGAAAGGCAGATATGATGTTTCAGTAATTAATGGCCTCTGCAATTGGGGATAATAGATGCCTGAAATAGAGGAACTATGGTAGCAGGGTAAGAGATAGAATGGTGAGTGGAAAATCTGTTTCTCTCTTTTTCTTTGTTACACAGAAATAGTTCTTGAATTCATAGAGCTCTTGAAACTTATAAAAGGACATCATTAGAAATGTGTATTACTGATTTGGTTATTGATGGACCAAGAAGTGAATTTAGAGATTCAATTCAAGGATGTGTAACTTTTCATATGTGATTAAGAGTTTCAGACTCTTCTGACAGCTCCACAGAGAAAGAATCAGAAAAGAGGCTGGGCATGGTGGCTCATGGCTGTAATCCTAGGACTTTGGGAGGCTGAGGTGTGCAGATCACCTGAGATCAGAAGTTCAAGACCAGCCTAGTTAACCTGGTGAAACCCCATCTCTACTACAAATACAAAAATTAGCTGGGCATGGTGGTGCATGCCTGTAGTCCCAGCTACTCAGGAGGCTGAGGCAGAAGAATCTCTTGAACCTGGGAGGCAGAGGTTACAGTGAGCTGAGACTGTGCTACCACACTCCAGCCTTGGTGACAAAGTGAGACTCCATCTCAAAAAATAATAATAATAATAATAATAATGAGAAGAAGAATAAGAAAGAAGTCAGAGCCACTAATTCAATCATTCAACATGTGTGTATATGCATGTAGCACGGGTTACCTACTATGTGCCAGCTCATCATTAAGTCTCATTTTCACCCTATCCTAATTTGCTACCGTTTTCAATTTCAGACAATAGACATGTGGAGGCAAGAGAGATTAAGGCAGCGAATATCAAGTTATTAATCTTTTTTATAGTAATTAATATGTATGAAATATGCATTTCCCAGAACCCAGAAGCAGAGCATTATATGCCATTTGTGAGAAATATTTTAAAATGAAAAACTCAATAGAGCTGTTACCCTTAGTATAAAAACTTTAATCAGATTGACTATTGAGATTCTTTTGAAGAGACAATGAGTAGTTTTCCTTAAATAAGCAAAAGAGCAAAATTTTCCTTTCTAACTACTTTCTCAAGAAGTAGAACTTTAATGCATTTGTAAAAACCTTTAGAGTTATGCTTTAGAAGTTAAGGAAAAAAAGAAGAAAACATGACATTAGGATGCTGATTATTTTATTAGTAGTACTATAAATTCTGCCCTCCTGAGGGGAATTAAAATAGTCATTCCAGATTGTTGTTTTAGAAAATCATATGTTCCCTATGGAGACATGGAAAGATGTTAAACCCTGTGACAATCCTCTGGAATTAAAATAAGTACACAGATATTTTTTCCTAATGGCATATTGCTTTTAATATGTTAGGCATTTGGAGTAGAGTAGCAGAAGTATCTTTCTTTCCTACCTTGCTTTTTGTTATTATTGTTTCTAGATAGTAATGAGTCTTCTTAAATGATTCAAAGAAGTAAAATAGAAATAATCATTCACAGAAGTAACACTGTGTAAATTTAATGCATATCTTTTTTTTTTTTTGAGACGGAGTTTTGCTCTTGTTACCCAGGCTGGAGTGTAATGGCACAATCTCAGCTCACCGCAACCTCTGCCTCCTGGGTTCAGGCAATTCTCCTGCCTCAGCCTCCTGAGTAGCTGGGATTACAGGAACACGCCACCATGCCCAGCTAATTTTTTGTATTTTTAGTAGAGACGGGGTTTCACCATGTTGACCAGGATGGTCTCGATCTCTTGACCTCGTGATCCACCCACCTCGGCCTCCCAAAGTGCTGGGATTACAGGTGTGAGCCACTGCGCCCGGCCGCATATCTTTTTTAAAAGGAATTTAACATGGACTCTTAAATATTCCCTAGAGATTAGTAGTAAGAATTCTGCCTTTTTCCCTTTCTAGCTGTCAGAAAGAGCAATAGGTGAGGGCAGACTGATTTCAGTTTACGTTGTTATGTCCTCTGCAGGATAATGGTAGTCATTTGCCATTACAAAGACCACTGATATTTTCTACTCTAATAATTATAAAAGGTGAGCCTGGCTAGAATTAATATAATTTCATTGAGAGAAGCTTATATCAAATTATTGACATAAATAGCAGATAAATTTTCCAAAGTTTCTACTTAGAAGCATTAGGATGAGAAAGGACTTGGCCAGGTGTGGCGGCTCATGCCTGTAATCCCAGAACTTTGGGAGGCTGAGGTGAGGGACCACTTGAGGCCAGGAGTTCAAATCCAGCCCGGCCAACATGGTGAAACCCCATCTCTACTAAAAATGTAAAAATTACCCAGGCAGGATGATGTGTATTTGTAGTCCCAGCAACTCAATGGGCTGAGTCATGAAAATTGCTTGAACCTGGGAGGCAGACGTTGTAGTGAGCCAAGATTGCACCACTGCATTCCAGCCTGGGCAACAGGACAACTCCCTGTCAAATAAGAAAAAAAAAAAAAAAAAACAGAGAGAGAGAGAGAAAGACGGACAGAAAGAAAAAAGAAAGGACTCTGTCATTTTATCCATGTAGAATTTCCTTCTACTGTGTTTCTATCAGATAGTGGTGCACATTCAATCAATTTATTCAATATATAAGTGCACACTTTTTTGGGAGCCTGGGAACAGTGTTGAGTGCTAGAAAGTTCCTCCTTCTATTGAACTGAAATGTCATTTTTAATAACATGTTTCATTTCTGGTTTTGGAAGAAAGCAGAACAAGTCACACTCTTCTGAAACTACTTGATAGTGGCAATCATAAAACCCTCAGTTCTTTTCCTCTTTAGGCTAAACTGCCTTGTTTACATTTTCCTTATAGCATGCAGGTCTCAGAGCCTCCTTACCTTCCTTGGTTGTATACTTCTGGATGTACATTAATTAGTGTGTCAGGGCATCATCTAAATCATTTAGTGTTTCTCCTAAGTTGAAAATAATTTCAGTTCTGGCATAAGATCTTCTTGCATGTACACATTTGTGTGTGCAAAATATTTTTGAGTGACTTTAAATTCCTTACAAAACAAAGTTGAATATGACTAAATAGATACATAGTGTTGTGTTTTGAATGTATTTTCCTTCAAAACCTCATGTCCTCATGTTGAAATCTTATTGCCATTGTTAGAGTATTAAGAGGTGGAACTTCAGAGAAGTAATTAGGACATGAGGGCTCCACTCTCATGGGTATGACTAATTATAATTAACATTATAAAGAGGGAAGTTTGGCCCCATTTTGCCCCTTTGCCTATCTGCCTTCTGCCATGTGATGATGCAGCAAGAAGCCTCTAACCAGATGCTGATGTCTTGATTCTGGACTTCCCAGTCCCCAGAACTTTGAGAAAATAACTTTCAGTTCTTTATAAATTACCCAGTCTCAGGTGCTCTGTTGTAAAAGCACAGCATGGACCAAGACATACAGGCACACAGATAGGCAAATATAACACACATTTTATTAGCATGATAGAGTCTTTGGAAAAGCATTTGAGTCCCCAAAAGGATAAAAGCTTACATATAATTCTAATACGTTGCAACATATCCTGAGGAATAAATAGAAGTGTACTGCATTGGATCAGAGTTTAGAAAGTAAAAACATGTATTTCCTTAATTCGTAAATATTTTACATAGCTCCAAAATACAATATTATTATACAAAATAAATTTTTAGACTATATCAAGGGCTCTATACGAATAATTAACAATAAGGTCATCTGTTTGAATACCTTACCTTTTATAATAATTATTTCTATAATTACTCTTTATTAAAATTATTAATCACAGGTAATAAGAATAAATGTAGAAAAAATTGGCCATTCCCCTTTTATTATGCTGTCCCTGCTGTGTGTCAACCATGTACCCAGTTGTTGGTATTAATTGATACAGGACAGTAGGTCTCGGTTCAAACAGTCTCAGTCATTGCCTTCAATACAAATATTTTCTAACACCTTCTCTATCTTAAAATGAGAATTGCCTACTCACTTATTCAGAAAATAATTGATATAATGCTTGAATTGTAATGCAAAGGATAAAATAATGTAAGATTTAATACTATAATATAGCGTTCTATATGTAAATGCTCAGTCTCAACTAACCTAGAAATATACTCAAGTAACTAAATTGTTATACTTTTTTACATGAATAAATTCAAATTTAAGAGAAGTTATAAGAGGAGAAACCATTCCATACATGCAAACTTGAAACTTAAAGCAAAACTACTGTTAGGATAAGTGATAATGGGTATCAATTGTAATTATAGGCAACTTTCTGTATAAATGTCTATGAGGATATTAGAATGTTTTACAGAACTCTCAAAAATTCCTCTTTATGAAGGACTATCTTGTGCATGACTTTTCGCATCTCTTAGGCCCCCCTTACCATGCTTACTAATGCCTTAATTCTACAAAATCATTAAAACAGTTTTTTTAAAAATAAAATTTCTTCAAATTTCTAAAAGGGTTAATCTGCTTTTGCCGAGATTCACTGATCTAACCTAGTCAAGGTTCATTTCATCCCCTTATAAAGGAGAATTGAGTGAAGCATCCCAGTCTATATCTATGAGCATATGAATTCTCATGCCACAAGGATGGTGGTGCTGAGTTAGTGCCATCTTCAGAATTTTGTCAGCCTACTCTCTCTTCTTCTGATTGGCCAATATATGTAGCCTGGAACAGATGCAGCCAGTTTGCTACCACTGATGAAGGCATTCTAAATTTGAAGCACATGCACATGATAGCATATTGAAAAATATTGCCAAAAAAAGCTATAATTTGAAATATGCCTCATCTATCCTACCTTTAATAATTTTGATTCTTGATACAAAATTCTCTTTCATTTAAATTTGTTTGAGTTTGGTTTTCAGTCATTTTCAGTCATCCCCACTGATATTGAAAATATTATTTTACAAGCCCAAATCACGACTATTAACCATATTCAGATCACATTAATGATTTCTTGGTAAACTTCCACCATCATAATTGTCTACATCATCATCTTATTTTGGTCAACTCCTGAATATCTAAGAACAATCCATTCTTCTTATCAGTTATTCTTATCATATTAATTTAATGTGTCTTTTCCCATTTTATACAAAATTAAAGTTGTTGTTAAAGTTTAGTGCTAATTCTTTATTAACAGATGCTGTCACCCTGGTAGTAATAGCATATTATAGCTTCATAGTGCTTTATAGGGTATGGATCACTTGCATATGCAGTATCTCATTTAATCTGCATGAATTTTTATGTGGTATTGTCTAATTATTAGTAATTAGAAACAGGATTATAAAAGTTAATTTTCTGGATAAATGTCACACTGCTGGATAAGAAGCAATTCTCCTGATTCTGAGTTCTGTAATCTTTCCACAGTCACTCCACTGAGGTTGCTGTTCCTATAGCTTTTTCCCCATAATGTCTTCCCTAAAGGTTAATAAAACCTGCTTGATACTTCATGCCCCTGTTTTCCAGAGATCTTTTGAGTGAGCTGACTGGCTTTAACAACATTTCTATCCCCATTGTCTTTACTAATCCATCTATATTGTATATCATGCTACTTTTGCCTTTCATCCGAGGGAAAGAGCATACACGGAAGATTTGCAGTAAGACATATGGTAAAGCAAGACACCTAGTGAGCTATTCCTTATTGAACAACTCTTTCTTATAATTGTAATTTCTTCATTAATAATTTAATTTTAGCACTTCGTATTCTACTTCTTTTTCAACACACAAAACACCTCCTAACAGTAAGAAGTAGATGATATGGATATTTAATGTTTGGCAAAGGAAGAAATAAGCAATGAACAAAAAGTCAAATCTATTCCCTTAACTCAGTTTTTAAGCTGCAGATTAAAATGGTTGAACTACATGATTTTGTAGCAATGTCATAGGTCTCTGGGGAAGACCAGCGGCTATGATAAAGTATTATGTTTCTGAAGTTTGGAACTATATTTAGTCCAACAAATAATACAACTCAAAAAAGTGAAAATAAAGACATCTAACATCTCTTCTTTTTTTTTTTTTCTTGAGACAGTCTCACTCTGTCACCCAGGCTGGAGTGCAATGGTGAAATTTCAGCTTACTGCAACTTTCCCTTCCAGGGTTCCAGTGATTCTTTTGCCTCAGCCTCCTGAGGAGCTGGGATTACAGGGGCCTGCCACCCGGCTAATTTTTGTATGCTTAGTAGAGACGGGGTTTCTCCATGTTGTCCAGACTGATCTCAAAGTCCTGACCTCAGGTGATCCACCCACCTCAGCCTCCAAAAGTGCTGAGATTGTACACGTGAGTCACCGTGCCCAGCCTCAAAATATTCTTAATTAAAAGTAAGACATTTTAAATAAGATATTATTAATTAAAAGAATTTTTTTAAATATCAACTTTTTATGGAAAAATATATGTAGCCATTAAGTGATTCAAGTTTAAAATTTTAAGACGTTATTTGTTTACAGAAATTAAAGGGCCCCTTTAAGCATGCATACTGGGCTTTACAAATAGAATGATGTTAGTATTCAGAATATCTTATCACAGAATATCAAAGGGCATTTAAAAACTCAAGATGAGTTCATTTGATATGAAACTCATATCCAATGAATAAGTTCAATTAAAATGTAACACCACTAAATATAAAAGGCTGTGATATTAAACAGACACAATGCAAGAGTAAAATCAATAAAATAAGATAACGTTGTAATTCGTAAAACATGACACAAAATCTTCTCAGAAGCTACAAAATACTTTGCCCAAATCATCTATGACTACAACATTGTTATTTTAAGATCGTAAATTAACAGTGTCAAAACCTATGTTAATGAAATTGGATTTTGATTTCAAATGAGAATAGCAGCTTTAGATGCCAAATACATGTTGTATCTTCAGTCAATGTTTTTGTTAGCTTTGTAAAAATAAAAAAAGATTGACACTAACCTCAAGATAATTGCTTCAACTGTTAATATCAATCTAATTAGAAGTAAACAAGATCGAAGTAAGGCAATCAAAAGATACTGAATGGCTGGGGTGCTGACATGAAGAAGAACAGCAAAGAGCCATCAGTACAAATCACCGCATAGTCTAATAGTTTGATTAGTTAAAATATGCAAATTGCAGAGAAGCCACAGCAAGCAATGAATAATAGAAACAACTTGAGTATCTGGATCAAGGAAATATGAATGATCCCTGCTGAGTGTATGCCCAAGTACCTTAGGAAGCAGCTTGCCACCTTAGAACATGGAATTTACAGTCATTAGTTATTAATATTGACATTTCCACCTACTACCTATGTGACCTTGGAAAAATTATCTCACTTCCATAAGGCACATTTTTATCAATTTTATATTGGACATACCAGCTGTTCATAGGGTGACTCACATGAGATCACATATGTCAAAACAGTGTGTAATCTGTAAAGTGACACTCAAATGATGCTTTATTATTATTTCTTTTCAAGTGTTCTACATGATTCTAACCATGGGAAGTACAGGGTTGTAATCCCGTCAACCAGAATTGCTATCCCTACTCAGTTATTTAGCCACTATGCAGAATGCATGTCATAACTGCATGGCTTTCTTAGACACAGAGGAACTCTAAGAACTATAAATTACTCTTTTATAATTTGATCATTACTGGACTTCTTTGTTGCTATAATAGAAAAATCAGGTAGTCATTTCTTCCACAATGCATAGACATAATCTCTAGGTCAGTTAGTTTAGTGCATGTACTAATAATTATTGTGCCTTGTACATGAGGCTAATATAGAAAGGAAGGAATTAATTGTTTTTTGAATGTTCCTTTTTTTTTTAGCTTCATCATTAATGCCTAAGGTTTAGGATTAATGTGTGAAGATTCCAAGAGTAAATTAGCCATTGACAGGCTTAAAAACATAATTAAAAAACTTTTTTTTCCTAAAGCATAAATTGTGAAATGGCTATATAAAACCCAATGTTTTCCTAATTCTACCATCAGGTATACTTAATATTTGTCTTTTTTTCTTTACGAATAATAATACTTTACTTATTCTTATGGTAAATTTCTAGTTTATTATGTAGAAGTACTTTCCCTGATATTCTAGCATATATAATTTTTTCATTAAGTGACTCTTTGTACTATTTTAAGAATTACAATAGCAGTCCCTTCATGCAAATTACTGTGGAGAATTATCCCATATAATATGTTTCTATATGGAATTCAACTAAAGAAAATGTTGTCAATTTAATTACTAGAAACAAACAATGAGGTCCCACCAATAAAATGATCTAAGAGATTAAATTCTGAGGAGAATAGGTAGCATAAAAATTAATACCTATTTATATTTATTAACTACAGAATTGTCTAAAAGTAATTATTTAGAGATCATCAAATGGATAAAAGAAAGCTGCAATTTAAAAACCAAATGGTATGTTTACCATTTGAGTAAAAAATATTTCTCAAAAATAAAATTTATGTTTATTTCCCCTAACTCTCTAGGTCAAATTATTTTCAATCCGGCAATACTTATGAACGCTTGTGTGTGGCAATAAATTAGAAATTTTAAAGACACACTTCTGCCTTCATATAAATAATACTCTAGCTGGGGAAACATGACATAGATGGATAATATCTTAAAAGTTAAGTACATTCATAATAATGTAGTATCTTTGCACAGTGCTTAATAATTCTCAAAACTTTGTGAATACAATTGTTTTATTTGACCCTTGTGAGCAGCAATTATTATTAGATAAATGTTCAATACCAGCAAGGATATGCTATGATTCAGAAGATCATCTCTTGCCAAATGAGTGATATTGGCAAATGGTGCTTTAAGCCAAAGGAAGGTATTAAAATGATAGTGTCTATCACAGAAATGAAGAAGCAACCTGTGCTAACTGGTTTTAGGGAAGATGAATTCATGTTTAGACATAATGAGATGGAGTTGACAATAGAACATACAGTGGAAAACAGGCAGCAGGTAACAATATGCATTCATTTACAATAATATGGATGAACCTGAAGAACATACGTGAAACCAGGAACAGAAAGAAAAACACCTCATGATCTCGCTCATATGTGAAATCTTAAAAAGTTAAACTAAGGCCGGGCGCGGTGGCTCACGCCTATAATCCCAGCACTTTGGGAGGCTGAGGCGGGTGGATCACGAGGTCAAGACTTGATCGAGACCATCCTGGTCAACATGGTGAAACCCCATCTCTACTAAAAATACAAAAATTAGCTGGGCATGGTGGTGCACGCCTGTAGTCCCAGCTACTCGGGGGCTGAGGCAGGAGAATTGCTTTAACCCAAAAGGCGGAGGTTGTGGTGAGCCGAGATCGTGCCATTGCACTCCAGTCTGAGTAACAAGAGCGAAACTCCGTCTCAAAAAAAAAAAAAGTTAAACTAACAGAAATGGAAAGTAGAATAGTGGTTAACAGGAGTTGAGGCTACAGGATTGAGGGGGAGGTTGGGGAGATATTGAACAAAGGATACAAAATTTCAGATAGGAGGAATATCTGAATAAGTTCAAGAGATCTATAGTACAATATGGCGGACTATAGGTAATAACAATATACTGTATTCTTGAGAAATGCCACAAAAAAGAAAAAAGGAAGAAAACCATGAGCAAAAAGCAAAGTACATAAGTATATGAGGGCAACTCACGAAGAAGAAAACTGGTCAGGAACACGCTTTTTTTCCCCCAAAATGAAGAAAATTAAAAGATCTAGGAGACTGATATAGACATAGACATTGAAAACAAGTTAGGCCAAATATATAGATTTATTTAAGTCATCAATATAGAAAGGGGGTTTATCTTAATCAGCAAAAACAAGTCTTCAATGGTGACAATGGAAATGATAAGTTACAAAAGAAATTGTAGCCGTGACTATTAAGTTATACTACTGGCAACTGAAAAAGTTCAATACTTGGTTAATGGATAAACAAATTAAAAAACTGGGTGAAAGCTGGGAGAAAGGGTACATTGCCAGGGGAAGGGAGTAGAAATAGCAGCTAAAGAAGAATTCAGAAAATAAGAGGCAATACCACTATGCCCGAAGCATTGAAAAGCTAAAACAACATCCAAGTCGAATGAGAGCATATCCCCTTGAGGCTGTCGTGCTCTGGGAAGACCTGAAGACCACATTAACCAAAATAATTAGAAAAATGGAATTTGGAGGACAGTCCACATTAAAGATCATCAAAGCTGCTTCCCATATTTCTGTGGACAGAGGTGGCTGTTATGAATAAAAAAAAAAATTCTTTTTTAAAAGTATTTTTTAATTTTGATTTTTCTTTTAAGATGGGGTTTCACTAGGTTGGCCAGGCTGGTCTTAAACTCCAGACTTCACGATCTGTCCATCTCAGCCTTCCAAAGTGCTGGGATGACAGGTGTGATCCACAGTGCCCTGCGAATGAAAAATATTCTTAAGCCTTACCTTAGCAGGAAGATGTGTGAACTGTTGAAAAAATATCCGAGAATCTTTTTGACTGATGTATCCATGCAACATTTGCATCCCATTGTGGGACATGCACATTTGCATAATTTGCATATCAATTGTGCAATTAGTCCTTATTCTAAGTATTAAATTTGCCTTTATTTTGTTAAGTTGGAAGTATGAAATTTCATGAATTTTTCAAAAAAGAATGGGCAGATAAAGGAGAGTCAAAAATTTAACTTTGTAAAAAAATAAGAGAAAGAAACGGCAGTGGAAGAAATAGGAAAGGGAAAAAGAGAAACTGGGTAGTAAACAACCAAAAAAAAAGAATTTCAAATGTGTTTGCAAGAAAAACTTTAAGGGAGCACAATGAAAGACAGAGAAACGTGGCTGTAAGCACACCTGGAGCTTAAGGCAGATAGAATTGACTGACTGACCTGATTCTTACTTTTTCTGCTTTACTACGTTTACATTTCTGAAAGTGTTGGGATGAAGGAAATATATTTAAAATGTTTAAACTGTTGTTATGATGTTATGTTGTTTTGATTTTTAGAATTAATTCTGTCTCACAAAATTAGTTGAGACAAATTGTAAATTATTTATAGAAATTAGCAGTGAGGAAGGATACAGGAAAGGGCTCATTTTCGATGGCAGAGTGCTATTGCTAGATGAACTAATTGATGGACCTCAATCCCACTTATGAGTTTTTATGTGGACTTTCTTTACACGATTTCTTCCCTCCAAAATAACCACTGCAAAAAAACAAGTATATTGGCATAATCGTTTGAACTGATTATCAGTCTGAAAGCTGAATTTAGAATACTTGAGGAGTCTTCTGTCAAAACCCCTAATTACCTTAAGCAACTATATTGACAAAAGACAATCATCTATTATTTTATTTAGAATTCACAGAGTGCTCAAATGCTTTCAAAAATATTTTATTCACTGCAGCGTTAGTGTTGTAGAAATTTTAGCATTTCCTTAAACATTGCTATATTTGTCTTTTAACTTTTTAAAGATGTTAATTGAATAATAAATATAATTTTTACAAAACCTGCACATAAACCTCATAAAATAGTCATATAATTTTTACTAATAAATCTAGTTTATGTTATATCGAACCGAGCTCAGAAAGTCAACACCAGAACAAAAGTATGTCAAATTGCAGGGTTTATTGCCGGCGACCACAGAGGACTCACGTCTCTCCAACCCGTGGCCCTGTAAAAGAGGGTGACAAGACCTTTTATACCCGTAAAATCACCTTGTGGGTGAGGGGAGAGGATGGGGTGAGGGGCTTCAGACATTCCGAGGGCCAGTGGATTCAAATCACCTTCTGGGCGGGAGAGGAGGGTGATGGTGTTCCGAACATTTCGAGGGCCAGGGGACTATTTGACATTCTGATTTTTATTTAAGGGGTTCACAGATGCTGAGATTAACATTCGTTTACACATCGTCTGGGTAGGGATGGGATTCATAGATTTTTATTTACTTGGCCCCAGGATGGAATTATCTGGGGGTGCTTACTCTGGTAAACAAAGGCCAGAAATTCTGGCATTTACAGATAAGAGAAGGTATGCAGCTTTACCTCAATTTGCATTCTGCAAATGATCTAGCAATCTACAAAAGCCAAGGTTAGCAGTCATTGTGAGGAGAATGGAAACAGTTTTGTTCTTTATAAAATGTCATTGTACAGGTTCTAACTCTAGGCCAGCTATATCACAGTTTACACTAATACCTCTGCCATTGCTATTTTTTTTTTTAATTAACCAGCATTGAGGGTCACACTGGGCCTGAAGAGTATGATGGCTAGTGAGTTACATCTATGCTTTTCTTTAGAAAACTGAAAGGAGGGAGAAAGAACTTGCATTTCTTTTGTTGTTTTTGGAACTCTAGAGAACTATTCACAATCTTAATTATACTTTCATTTTCAATTCTGCTCATGCTTTTAAGTAAGAAAAGTATATATATTGTTTTAGAATGATCAATAAACATCTTTTGGTATTTGGAGAAAAGGCACAGAATGCCCTAGACAACCTCTTTATTTCTGGGTAGAGGATAGCTCATTACAATGAAACAATAAGAAATTTCTTCTACCTCCCCGCTCCTAGGTTCTTTGAAATGTTTCATATGTCAGCTAATGTGATGAACAAAATGTACTTTTGACAAATTGAGTAAATTTTTGCTATTAACAGCATAACAAACTTTAAAACTAGTGGTGATTTGTTGGAAAATGGGTATATTTATGAAAGCTGAGTATTGTTGGAGAAAGAATGGCAGAATCAAAATCTCTAGGACTCCCACCAACTCTGTAGCATTGGGTTTTTAAAAAGTCACAGAACTTTTTAAATCTCTAAATAATCTTCGAATATGTAACCATTGAGTATTATTCTCTTGAGGGAACTCGTTGAACTTTTTATTTTAGAATTATTCTGGTCTTGCTTAAATCAGTTTCAGTTATCTGCAGTCAACCACAGTCTAAAAGTCTTAAATGGAAAATTCCATAAATAAACAATTTATAAGTTTTAAATTGCTTGTCATTCCGACTAGTGATGAAATCTCACACCATCCTGCTCCATCCAGCCCAGGCCATGGATCACGTCTGTGTCCGGCATATCCATGTTATAGATGCTACCAGCCTATTAGTCACTTAGTAGCCCTCTTTGTTATCAAATTAAAAAAACACAGTGTATGTATAGTTTGGTACTATCCACAATTCCAGGCATCCTCTGGGAGTCTTGAAAGATAATCCCTATGGAAAAGGGGCGACTATTGTACTTTTCCCCTTTCTTTCATTAGATTTCCTTTAAACTGAAAAAGTTTATTTTATAGCTGTTTTTGTGGTTAGAATTAAGTGAATTGCAATACATAAAGCATCTAAAATAGTGCCCGGCACATAGTAGGTACTATATTGGTGCTTATTTTCTGTATAAACTGTATGAGAGGAGGGACTTTATTTTATGTATCACTATGTTCCAAATCTAGAGCAGTACTTCTAGAAATACATGAATTGGGCCCAGAGGGGCTTACACTGTCCTGTATTGGTTAATTCACAGGTGGCATCCTGTTGCAGTGTAAAAAAAAAAGCAAAAACAAAACGATCATTGTTCAACTGAGTATCGGTAAAGACTTTTTTACTTAACTATGAATTGCCCATTGCATTATTTAAGTCACTTAACAGGCCCTGGACTCAATTTACTTCTGTGTAAAATTAGTTGAATAGATTAGATAATCTGTAATGTCTCTCACAGCTCTATATTTGTTTTGAGATATAATTTGTATTTTCAGAGAAAATTTTTAGTGAGGATGGAAGACATGCTAGAAATTCTTCTTATAAATAAAGCAGCAGACTTAAAGTATTTGTATCATGTCTGCCATCAGTTTTCCTGTGAGCTTAATATCTTCTATAGGGAATTAGTTCATCTTTAGGCCCTGATTTACACAGACTTCATTCTTTAATGTTGGAAAATCCAGGCAATTTCCAAGAAAGAGTGACTAACTTTGGGTGGGAGGAACTAACGATTATCTTTGTGTTTCGAGGTCTCTGTGGCCTTTTGATTCATCTTTAGTGACTGAATTTCCTGTGAGTGTTAATGTGCTGGAGCAAGATATTGGTGTCATATCCAAGGCGGCCTTAAGAATAACAAGCTGATGGGTTCTCAGAAGTGCAGTCACTCCTGAAATTCTTGGCACACTTGTGATTTCTGTTAAAGAAGAAGATTCTATTTTTCATTAAGATCCATTTTAATGTGTCTAAGAGCTTCAGTGAGGTGGTAAAAATACAACTGAGAATCATGAGGAGATAAAAAAGAAAATAAAGGTGTCCACATTTTTTTCTTTTAGCAATCTATTTGAAAGACCTTAAGCTAAAAATCTCTGTTTAATTTAAACCCTGCACATCTATATGCTCTTACATAATTTTTTTTTAATTCCAAAGTCGTGTCTAGCAATTAATTAAACAGAGAAAAGTAACTTGTTAGCTCAGAGAACGTCAGCAAACTATTTCCTGTGGGTCACATATAGCCCACCACTTGTTTTTATAAATAAAGTTCTATTGAAATACAGCCATATATTGTCTGCAGCTGCTTTTGCTCACAAAAGCAATGTTGAATAATTGTGACAGACTGTACGGCCCACAAAACCTGAGATATTCATTATCTGACCCTTTACAGAAAGAGTTTGTTACCCACTGGCTCAGAACACTGCTTCTGCTTTATGGCATGAGCTTGGAGGGCTTAGGGCTACATCCAGATAGATGCAAAATTCCAAGGAATCTTATTTTTTCCAAGGCTGCTACAATTATTAATAAAATCATTGTTAATTATTAGTAAAGAAAACTCTGACTTTCTACTTTTAATTGTAATCTAGAAATAAAATATAGTATCTTTTTTGTATCAAATAGCACATTAATTAAGATATTAATGAGTTGTTCGAAATCCCTAAAAAAGTGTAAGATGGTATTTTAAAGTATTAATGAATTGTTTTTCTCTAATATTTCTTTTTCCACCATGACCTTTCCTTGTACTCAGCCTACCAAGGCATTCCATAAGTTAATTCTGCACATTTGTTTTATTCTTTGACCTTCCAAACAAGTTTCAATCCTCCTATATTTTCTATCATAAAGGCATCACTTCTTCCCACTCAAGAGACAAAGCTTAGCCATAGTCTTGTTCAGTCTTCATGAACTCTCATTTTTCCTGCCGGTTTCCCTCAAATTTATTTCTCCGCCCCTTTACTCTCTCTGCTTTGTTCAGGTCTCCAGGCTAGTCTCAGGGTAAATCTCCAAAGCTGCCAAAACTTTCTTCCTAAAGCTTAGATCTAACTATTCAATAGTCTATTTAGAAATCTCAGTGGTTTCTTGATGGTTATAAAATAAAATCTATGTTTTTGTTTTGTTTTGTTTTGTATTTGAGACGGTGTCTCACTATGTCACCCAGGCTGGAGTGCAGTGGTATGATCTTGACTCAGTGCAACCTCCGCCTCCCAGGTTCAGGCGATTCTCCTGCCTCAGCCTCCCAAGTAGCTGGGACTACAGGTACCCACCACAACTCCTGGCTAATTTTTGTATTTTTAGTGGAGGTGGGGTTCCACTATGTTGGCCAGTCTGGTCTCGAACTCCTAATCTCGTGATCTGTCCACCTTGGCCTCCCAAAGTGCTGGGGTTACAGGCACGAGCCACTGTGCCTGGCCAAATCTATGTTTTTTACTGTGATTTTTTTTTTTTTTTTTGAGACTGCGGTAACTGGATCTCTATCTGAAATGTTCTTTTTGTCTTGGCACTATTAATTTCTTCTTATTCTTATAACATGTGTCAGGCATCAGTTTTCCTAGGGAATTTTTTTCGACTTGTCCTCCTCTAAACCTGAATTAGGCATCCTATTTTCTGTTCTCCTATAGCACTTCACATCCCCCTGCTTCACTACCCAAACTTCAGTGGAGAAACAGCAGGAAGCAAAGCACTCTTGTGGGTAGTCTCATGTGACAGTCAACAGACACAGTTTGAGAGGAGTGTAAGAAATGTCCTTGACTCCACAGTGTTCTGAGGAGAAGGTGAGGAATGATTATCTGAAAGTTACTCAGAGACAAGATGCCAAAGATCTAAATCTGTGTTTTGATGCTAAGAGGGTCTCCTTTATACCTGCAAGTCAATGGGCCCTAAGAACATTCAGGTTACATTTATATCCCACACTTCATACCTCATCTAAAAATTACTACATTTGAATTAGCTATCTAGCTTCAAACTACCTTTCATCGTCACCTCTTATTCACCCCTCCTTTTTTTTCTCCCCAAGTAAAACCACATTGAATGACTTCCCTAATGCATACCTTCGTGACTGTGCTTTTGGTTCAATTTAACCTCTCCTGCAATTGACTTCCATTTTTTGTTACCTCTCCAAACCTTAGTTGCTTCATAAAGCTTAAACAGTTCACATACCATTTATTCTCTTACTCTTGAAGAAAATGGCCTACTCCTCTGCATTTATTGGCCACTTAATCCTTTCCTTGACAAATCAACTAGCAGGTAGTATTTAAAATCATTATAGTCTCCTGCTATATGATGATGTGTTACTTATATTACCCCAGTGCCTGCTTTCAAGATTGAAAGGTGCTTGACATTAGTAATGTATTATGTTATGTTACTGAACTCTACGAAGTGTAACTTAGTTCTCACACAGTATTTATAGGTAATGTCATTTTTCCCAACTACTTCAAGTCATTTGTGTTGCTTTGTTTTGCATTTTTTAATTTGGAAAGAGACTGTAAATTCACTCTAGTTTTCCAATATGTACTCTTCAATTTCCTATCACAGTTTTTCTGTGCATTATCATTCAAATGAATCACAATACAGCAGCTCTGACAATATAGCAGTGCCCTGAGTGGCTGAGACTAAATGGGTGTTTTCATGTGCTCGCAGAGAAGTGCTTCGCTTTGGCTTGTTACTGACACTAAACTGATTCAAGCCTTTTGCAAAATGTACTCAAGTTTTATATCTCAGTAAGTTATTTTCCTTTCAGAAATATTTATTAGAAATGCCCAAAACATTAGTGGAGCTTTATATGGCTTATTTAATATCATTTTATAAGCTGCTTACTTATACTAGGAAATAATGTCGGTGACTTTTAACTGATTTTAAGTTCCTAATACAAAGAATATTCTCACAAGTCTAGTGAGAAACAAATTGGACATTATCTTACCAAGCATCTTTCTTTCTGAATAGTTGTGGCATAGAAGTTGTTCCTGCTATCTAAATTCACCTTGTTCTAGTGATTTCTTGCTTGTGTGGTGTGTCTGCAATCAAAGCTTGAGATGACTTTCTCTATAAAACAACTCTGTGATTACCAAATGAAATGCAATACAGACTGAGAAGATTAGTTCTGAATTCTTTAGATTGAATGTTTGTTCCTCCAAATTTCATGTTGAAATCTGATCTTCAGTGTTGGAAGGAGGCCTAGTGGGAGGTATTTGGATCATGAGAGTGAATCCCTTATGAATAGCTTAGTGCCACCCTTGCAGCAATGAGTGAGTTCTCACTCTAGTAGTTTCTCAAGAACTGGTTGTTAGAAAAAGAGCCTGGCTCCTTCCTTCTTTCTCTCTTGCTTCCTTCTCTCTCACCATGTTATGCCTGCTCCCCTTCACCTTCCACCATGAGTGGAAGCTCCTTGAGCCCTCATCAGAAGCAGACACTGGCACGATGCTTCTTATGTGGCCCGCAGAACTGTGAGCCAAATAAACTTCTTTATCAATTATCCAGCCTCCAACGTTGCTTTATGGCAACACAAAATGGACTAAAATGCTAGCTTTCTTGAATCCCCAAGACTGATATTTGACACTTACTCATTTTGCCTTTTAAAATCTGGGTCTTCCTTTGTACATTTCCAATTTTCAAAAAATAAATTCAAACAAACCTGTTAGAAATGAGCCTTTTGGACGTTTCTCTTAACAGCTGCTAGAAGCAGCTGTGCCCACTGGCAAGTTAGAATATGTAAGTCATCTTGTTTCTTCTGGCATTGAAAGCCAACCTGGCTTTATAACTTTCAACTGTTATGATCAGAGTTAAAACAGAATGGATTTGATTCAGTTTTTAAATGGGAAATTTCTCCATATATTTTATCATTTACTCATTTATTCATTCACTTAGTATGTCTATAAGATAGAATGATAACAAATGCCAACTATAAATATGGCATTAAGGTAAAAAAGAAAATAGTATCAGTTTGGGTGGTTGAAAAAGGGCAGGTTTCATGGAGGAGCTGAATATTGAAACCTAGCCAATTTTCGCTCTTTTGAAAAAGGCAAGCTGGGCATGATCAGGTATGTCTATAGTCCCAGCTACTCAGGAGGCAGAGACAGGAGGACAACTTGAGCCTAAAAGGTAGAGTCCAGCCTGTTGACATAGTAAGGTCCTATCTCTAAATGAAAAAAAGGAAATAATTGAACACTTATTTCAAGAAATAGTTATATATGAGTAACAGGATGCCTCTTGTATATATATGCCACTTTATTTTAAGCCACAATATTCATTTCGCTCACTATTTTTTTAAGCTACATGAATATTCAAGACATTATTTTTCTTTTATAGAAACTGAAGCATCCTTTACATTGTTAATACATATGATAAGAAGAAATGCTTACTTTATATGGGCTTACAGAGTGTTTAAGGAGTTCAATATTTTAGATTAAATTTCACGTGTCCGGGAAGGGAATTTGACTTTACTATTGACAAAGGCTAAGTAACCATTTATAGACTTAATAAAGGGCGTTTTTGCTTGATGTAAATACTAAGATTGAGAATATTATGTTTAATAGGCATACAAGATTTTAAATGATTTATTGGAAAATTAATGGAGATAATTCGATAAAAATGACCATTTAATCTTGTGAACTTTAGCCATTCATGAAGTGAATTATTTCTGAGTATACAACTTGAAAGAAGATACATTAGTTTGACATGGAAACAAAACACACTGAAATGCAGAATACTTATTTTTCTAAAGACTAAAAATGAGTCAAGATAGGGGAAAGCATTTCTTCTTCAGGGCTTTGCAGAATCCAGAGGGATCAGAGACAATGAATAATGATGTTTAAGGCATCACATTGTATGCACCATGATTAGAAAGATTGAAATATATACATTAATTAGAATAACATAGAATCAATGCTATAATGGCAGTGCTAAATAGACAGAGGGGGAAAAAATTAGGACATACAAGGTGTATGAATAAAAACCTGGAGTTTAAGTGTAAACATGATGTGTTTGAAAATCTGTAAAGAGTTGGGTTGGAGCCGAACAATTACGCTGGTGTGAACTATACAGAAAGACCAAGTTACCTTAGGATGGTGTCAAAATGTAGAAAAAGTTTTTCTTAAGAATTTTTGAAAACCAGTGACTAATTTTGAAAAAAGATAGTTATATATGAAGATCAGTTAGGGGAGTAGAAGCATAGAGATTAAAATAAAATGGGAAATGTGAAAATAAGTAAAATGTAAATGCTTTTAGAACCCCCCCAAAACACTTTAGGCCTGAGAGAAATGTGACTGTAATCTGAGTCCATAAGAATTCTACTTCTTAGATTGTAGCTTAACTCCCTTATATTTGTTCTATAAATGACTAGGGAAGATGAGAGACCAGAACTCATCCATTTCAGCCACTGATCTTTGTTATAGATTAACAGTCTCTTTTATAGATTAACAGTCTCTTTTATTGTCCTGTAGCTAACAGAGCAGATGACACCTCAACAGGGACTCCATGAAAGATAAATCTTCAGTGTGGAATGCTAAACATACCTTTCCTGAAAGAAAAAGACCACCTTAACTAATCAAATCATTGTAAGTATGCATTAAGCCTTACATAGAAAGATGTTAAAATTCCATTAAACTTCCTCAACTTTGTCTGTATAAATGATCCTCAACTTCTATTCTTTGAAACACTGACTTATGTTCTTTGGAATCCGTGCTTCCGCAGGGAAGGTTATCCTTAACCTTTGTGCTTGAGCACACTGTCTTTAAACTAGATCATGACTTTTTTGATTATTTTAGATTGGCAGAAAGAAATGTAAATAAAATACCAAGTGAGTACACAGTTATGTGTTCTAGACAAGCAGTAAGGCTTCAACTGTGATAATAGGTTGAGAGAAAGAAGAAAAAGCGCAAGGAAACAATTTAGTATAGATCGAACATGGCGAGTAAAAAAAGGCTATTTCAAAATTGACTGAAATTTCAAGATTGAATAATTGGAAATAAAAAATATGAATAGAAATAAAGAAATCAAAAGTGGGTAATCTGGATTGGAGATAAAATGGTAAACTTGATTTTTCAGGTATCTCATTTGATAAACTGAGGAAATACTCAAGGAGTGATACTATGGAAAAAGCATGTGTAAGAACAAATATAAATTAAAAATAAGAGGCTTAATTATCTCTGTTGAAATGCATAAGAGATTTTCCTCTTTTTTTTTTTTTTTAGAGAATTTGTCTTGGAAAACCTAACATTGTAAGTACTGTCTTATCTCTTTGAAATGCATATAAGCCTTTTCTAAAACTAAGTAGGCCTTTTGTCAGTTTTTGAACCCCAGCTTGTCCTTCTCAAGTATTTGAGAACCATCTCTTTTAAATGCAAACACCAAGGAGATAACACCACTATTCCCAGTTTCTATAGGAAGGTAGGAGACTAACTTGCAAAACTGCCTTCAGTCATAGAGTTGTGAAGAAAGTGAATTAGCTAATACAGAGGGATATCTCAATCACCAGGCAAATTTAGGATAATTTATGTGTGTCAAATGGTGCTGTCAAGTCCTCTTATTTGAGGGCTGCTGTTTATCTTGAAAACATGTATGTAATGAATTATATCTGCTTGCTTATATACAAAGGTTATTATTATTTTTTTTTTGTCTTTGCAACTCCTTATCAGATTGCCTGTCATGCACATCATGTTCTGGTTTAATATTTACTCGTTAAGAATTTTTTTTTTCCTCTTCTACTCTTGCAGAAAGGTTTCTGGGTTGGGAGATTTTTGCTTTTAGTTATATTTTTCTAAGGAATGATATTATAGGCAAAAAGGCAGAGTTGAAGAAAAAAGTTATCTTCACAGAGACACTTAAAAATGAGTGTAAGAAGAGTTAACAAGAAAAGTTAGGTCTGGTGGCACACACCTGTAGTCCCAGCTACTTAGGAGGCTGAGGCAGGAGAATTGATTGAACCCAGGAGGTAGAAGTTGCGGTGAACCGAGATCGCACCACTACACGCCAGCCTGGGCAACAGATCAAGACTCCTAAAACAAACAAACAAAAAGTTAAAATAAGAACATCTAGGACCAGCAGGGCTGCAGGGTGAAAAGTAAAGGGAGTAGGAATGGAAACCTTCAGTGAGACAGTAGTAGAACTTTTCTGTACAATGCAGTTATGAAGAAGAGAAACATATTATGGAATAAGTATTTAACTGTTTACTCTCCCAAGTCATCAATGATAATCGCACATTACCATTGTCTGTCTGTTTTGATCTCAGTGGTATTCCCCTGCCTGGAATCTCCTTTCTCCCCTTACTTCTCTAAGATAAGCACTCCTCATTTCCAAAGGCTAAGTGTAGACATCTTATCTGCTAGGAGGTGTGCCCTAACCAACTCCCCCCTTACTAGGCTGGATGGATCATGGGTCCAGAGTGCCCCATAAAACCCTACAAACCTTTCATTTATAATATTTTGTATGATTTTTTTATGATGACCTTTTTTGTGTAAATGCATTTGTCAATACTGTCAACTCCTTTTAAAGAGAAAGTAGTGATGGCTTATCACTGTCAGTATGCACTATCAGTATTCAACACAGAACCTACCACATTAAAATGTTTATTTAATTTACCAATTAACCATGGACATGTCAAGAAGTCCTAATAGAGTAAGATGTGTTGGGGGTTTTTGTTTATTTGTGTTTACTTAAGACAGGGGTCTCACTCTGTCACCCAGGCTGAAGTACAGGGGCATGATCACAGCTCACTCTAACCTCTGACTCCTGGGCTCAAACCATTCTCCAATCAGCCTCCAGGGTAGCCGGGACTGCAGGTGTGCACCACCAGACCCAGCTAACTTTTGTATTTTTTGTAGAGATGGTTTTGCCATGTTATCCAAGCTGGTCTCTATCTGCTGAGCCCACCTTGACCTCCCAAAGTACTGGGATTACAGGAGTGAGCCATCATGCACCCAACAGAGATGTGTTTTTGAAGCACAATTTAATCTAACTCTGTACTGTTCAATATGGAAGCATCTAGCCACACGTGGTTACCGAGCACTTGAAATGGGACTATTCTAAATTGGGATGGAGTGTATGGATAAAATACACTCTACTGAGGAGAAGAAATGTTAAATACCTCAATAATAATTTTATATTAATCACATGTTGACAAATATAACATGATGAAATGCTATTCTGGAAATATTGATCTAAATAAGCATTAATTTAAAAGCATTTTTAATGTGGTTACTAAAAAATGTAAAATAACATTAGTGGCTCATGTTATATTTCTAATGAATAGTGTTAATCTGAATGAAAGAATACCCCAAAATATATTCAAATATGACATTCTTAAAATCAATATGCTTAAGTCTCCCCCACCCCAAAATGTAATGATGTTCCCTGATATCTATAATTCTATGGATAGTGACTCCTGGGTCAAAACTCAGGCTTTCATCAGGTATTTAGAATGAAATGTCTGAAATAACAATTTGCTTTCTGATGAAATTTTACAGAAACCATTTACTAGAATAAATAGGCTTAATCTTTCCTCTTCAATAGCTGACAAGTAAATAGGCTTAATCTTTCCCCTTCAATAGCTGACAAGAATTCTCAGTATGCTCAGTGTATGGGTTCTTCTAATATCTTCTTCCCATCATCCCCATTACCTTCCAAATGTGCTAAGGATATATAAAGTAGAATCAAGTTCATTCATGTACATTCATTGGAATGTTTCTATGTACCATGTGCTACTACAAAGCAGAGAATATACAATGAAAAAACAAGATCTCTACTCTCACGCAGCTTACAGTTTAAAGGACAGAATATAAAAAAGAACCACATACACAAATGAATGAATAAGATCACTTTACATTTCTCTGAAAATTGTTTTTAGTCACAAATAACAGAATACCAAAACAACAGTGACTTAAACCAAAAGGATGATCAATGTTTCAGAATAAAGACTCTAGGGCCGGGCGCAGTGGCTCAAGCCTGTAATCCCAGCACTTTGGGAGGCCGCGGCGGGTGGATCACGAGGTCAACTGATCGAGACCAATCCTGGTCGACATGGTGAAACCCCGTCTCTACTAAAAATACAAAAAATTAGCTGGGCATGGTGGCGTGTGCCTGTAATCCCAGATACTCAGGAGGCTGAGGCAGGAGGATTGCCTGAACCAAGGAGGCGGAGGTTGCAGTGAGCCGAGATTGCGCCATTGCACTCCAGCCTGGGTAACAAGAGCAAAACTCCGTCTCAAAAAAAAAAAAAAAGACTAGAGAAATGCAGCCTCAGGTGTCTTCAAGCAACCAGACAGTGATCTCAGAGCTCAGATTTGTTTGTTTTCTCTTTTCACATCTGTCCTTAGTATGATAGCTTTTATTTTTTATGCTTTTTATTTTTAAGTTTTAAGGTGAATGCTACAACTCTAGACATCTCATCTGAGTTCAAGGGAGCTCTTTTCTTGTGTTTACTTCTAGCAGGAAGTTAAACACCTACTCGGGAGCCCTCAGCATCCTCCCCCTTACTGGACAGAATTGGGTCACATGGACATGTTTAGCTGAAAGGGAGTCTGGGAAAGATAATAGAGTCATCACTTAGTATCTATTGGGAATTAGTTCTAGGACCTTGGCAGATACCAAAAACCACCAATGCTTAAGTTCGTTATATAAAATGGTGTAGTATTTGCAATATAAACTACACACATCCTGTTGTATACTTTAATCTCTAGAGTACTTATAATATCTAATACGATGTAAATGCTATTTTAAAGATTTCAACAGGAGTTTGGTTGTATATGTACTTGTAATATTTTTTGTATTATTATTTTTAATTTTCATTATTTGTTATTTATAGTTAGTTAAATCTATAAATGTGGAACCACAGATACTGAAGGCCAATTGTATCTATTTTCCAGGCACTCTGGTGAGGCAGACAAGAGAGATGGAGATTAAATACAAGCTACAGTGTTGTTTTTCTTGCTCTTTTGATTACATTTCAGTTAAGTCTTATGAAGAAAATACAACGAAGTAATGGGATAGAGAACAACTGGTATATAGGGCATATTAATGGAAGATAATTTGAAAGGGCCTTGGCAAAAAGGAGATATTTGAGCAAATAATTGAGTAGCTGGGTGCAGTGGCTCACGCCTGTAATCCCAGCACTTTGGGAGGCCTAGGTGGGTGGATCACCTGAGGTCAGGAGTTTGAGACCAGCCTGACTAACATAATGAAACTCCATTTCTATTAAAAAAATATATACAAAAATTAGCTGGGCATGGTGGTGTGTGTCCATAATTCCGAGAACTCAGGAGGCTGAGGCAAGAGAATCACTTGAACCCAGGAGGCAGAGGTTGCCATGAGCCGAGATCGTGCCATTACACTCCAGCTTGGGCATCAAGAGAGAAAATCCATCTCAAAAAAAAAAAAAAAAAAGAATAGAACGATGAGAAGATCACCATGTAAACATTTGGGAAGGAGCTCCTGTTGTACTCATGGGGACATCATCAGGTCACGAGTAAATTCAAAACTTCTTGTTTACAAAGAGAATTCTGTTATTTTATGTTTATCCTCTATATTAGCCAGGGCTTTGCAGAGAAACTGAACTTAGCCTCCATATCAATCATGATTTTCCCTATCTGTAAGTTTATGCATGTTCATATATACATATATTGAGAGAGAGAGAGAGAGAGAGAGAGATACAGCGACAGCTATTTCAGGGAATTGGCTTACAGAATTGTGGGGCTGGAAGCTCTCGGGCAGGAGTTGATGAAGCAGTCTTGAGGCAGAATTTCTTCTATGAAAAACCTCAGTTTTTGCTTGTAAAACCTTTCAGCTGATTTATTTCTTATTTATTTAATACAATATCAAAAGAAAAATCTGAGGCACAATAAAATTTAATAGTTTATTTGAGCAAACAGCAATCATGAATTGGGAATATTCAAGCTGGAAAAGCTTTCCTGCTCTGATGATGAAGCATTGGAAACAAATATTTATAGGGTGACTGTGAAAGTCAAATAAAGAAATTATTTGATTGGTTGCAGTTATAACAAAGCCTCTTTTGGTTTATTTGTGGGAAAGTTCCTAGTCATACAAACATATGTTAGTTGGGTACAATTGGCTGAGGTTAAGGTGTTGTTTTTTTTTTTGTTTGTCACAAGCATTTACCAGAAATGACTCAAGTTTTGCTTGTGTTTGCATTTAAGCAAGATTAAGGGTATTATTTAAGGCCTAGTTAGTTTTGTTTGCTCAGGAATTTTTCAGGCTTGGTCTTTAATTTCACTTTAACACTAAAAACCTATATGAGTAATTTTCACTTAGCAAACTCTATATTGCTATGGTAGTGTATGTGGCTTAAAATGGTCAAAAAATGATTTCTTAACACGCTCCTCACAAAACTTTTTGACACTATACTAGTTCTTCTATTTCTTTAAAAACAATATTTTAAGCTTTACCAATATTTTTAAATGAATAATTAAATGATTATTTATTTCAACAATATTCCAACTAATATTTAAAAAAGCAAAGGCTATTCCTAAATAAGACGTTAATGTGACATAACCTAAATAGAGGGTTGGAAATGTAAAAAGAGCATCTGACATTTTACTTTCAAACCATATTGATACTAAAACAAATGAAATAAGTAAAAATACCAAAATTCATTACACGATATTTGACATCAACATCATGACAATGCTGCAGAGAAACATGTTTGGTAGGCTGAACGTAAAAATAAGCAAAATAGAAAATAGAATTCAAGAGACTGTCAGCTTTGGAAATTTCTCGTTAAAGAGTATCTTCTTCCTTTTACTACTTCCTCTTCCTTTTTTAGAAACCCTCATTAATTTCTATTTCCCTCCATGAAGTCTCCAAACATCTGAATGTAACAAAACATTCAGAAACACATATTCCCATCAAACAGAAAAGCAGTAGATAGTACAGTTCTTATAGAGAGAGAGTAGGTGCCCGATTTATTGTGCAATTGCTGTAGGCTGCAAAGAGTAAATGGATCGCAAAGGCAAAAGCAGCTGTAATGAGAGAAGGGAAGTCAAACATAGAATGAACATAAAAAAGATGTAAACCTGAGCTTTCTGAAATAGCACACCAACACTAAATTGAGAGTTAAGAAAGGCTAGTAGTAGACATTAGTATCAACTGATTTATGCTTTGCTTCAGTTCAAGTTAAAATATTATCTTGATCAGAATAATCAAAATACTAATAATTAAGACCAATAACTATAATTAAAATTTAGATATTTGTCATTGAATATTCAATTTTACTTCAAAAATTATATATATTATATAAATTATAGATATTTTATTATACTAGGCACTGATCAGTCACAAATCAACTGATTTGTTTGCAGTCAAGGAGATTATAATTTGGGAGGTTGAGAGTAAGGGCCATGATGACAGACAAAAAATAAAAAACTACAGCAACATGATACATGCTCTAAAAGAAATATATCCATAGTGCTAAGGGGTTTCCAACATGGTAAAACCCTGTTTCTACTGGGGCACCTGTAATACCAGGTATTCCGGAGGCTGAGGCAGGAGAATTGCTTGAACCAAGGCAGAGGCTGCAGTGAGCCAAGATCACGCCACTGCATTCCAGCCTGGGCGACAGGGTGCTAAGTTTTTCACATAAGGGATCAAGTAATGTTTTACACATCCAGTATCATTTCTATTGTATTCTTAAAGATGATAAAGTTTTAAATATACTCTAGGTTGATTCACTCTGTACACGTTTCCACATCATTTCGCACTGTCACTTTCCCAAACTTCCTTGCAACTAGATGTGGCCAGCAACACACTTACGGTCAATGAAACAAAGAAAACTGTAATGGGGACTTTTGAGAAAGTCTTTGCTGTCATGTTTAAGGGTCTGTTCCCTTTTCCACTTTGGCTTATTTATGCCTCTTTTTGCCTGGACTGTGGTGGCCAAGATGCACCAGTCATCTTGGCTAAAGGAGAGAAAATGGCTTTGACACTTTGGATCTCCAAAGAATGCCAGCAACCACCTATCTGACTTAGTCTTGTTGCATGAAAAGAAGTAACCCCTACTTAGCCAAGCTCCTGCACTTTGTTAGGTCTTTTTTCTTGCAGATGAACATTGCTCACTACTGGATAGGAGGACATGAGATCATTTATCCAGGATATGTTGCAAACATAAAAATAAAATCAGCCATAGGAAATCCCCAAATTATAGTTCAGAAGGCCAGCGCTGGCAGTACAATCTGAGAGGTCCACAGGCAGATTGAAAGGGGAAATTATTGAAAGTGATTTTGTGGACAACAGCAAAAAAGAGATGACTTTTTACAAAATAAATGTTCTGATTATTCAGTTGCTCTGAAATGTGGGTAAAAATAAAAAAGTCTATTGGATTTGACCATTAGAGGGCATTGGCGTTTTGGAGAGAGTAGATTTTGAAGTGCTGGCAATGCAAGTCAGATTGCAGTGGGATGCAGAAGATGTTGAAAACAATGAGAAAAGAATGATAATAATCTCATAATAATAATAACGAGACTAGAATAATACACTTTTTTAAAAGGCAGAGACAGGATGGTAGCTTAGAGAGAAGCTATGTTGAGGGAAGATTTTATTTCACTTTAGGATAGAGCAAAGTTTGGAAGAAAGCTTCAATGGAGAAATAAAAATTTAAGGAAAAGAGGTCATGGAGGAAGTGGAAGACAAATAATAGCCAATGGTTCTAAAACCAGAGGAACATCCCCATAAAGGAGGGTTATCCATGTCCTTTGGAGAGAAAAGAATGACTATGGATAAAAGTGTGTGGAGACATGAAAAAGGGATACAGACAGAAACTCCTATTAACAGTCTTTGTGCATTTTTTATTCATTTTTTTTATTGTTGTTAAAATGTTCAGTCAGCTTCTCACCGTAAGTAGACGGATGTAAGATACAGGATTTTAGGAGTAGATAAGGTTTTAGAACAACCAAATGAAGAATAACATTTGACAAGGAGTCCTGGAGGACCCAGGAAAGGCTTGCAAAGGTGAGCTGAGCAGCCAGCTAAGACTGTGACCTATTGTTTCTTCAATTACGCCCAGCTTCCAGAGACTGGCAGTTCTTTCTATGCAGGTGTGAGCATGGGGCAGATTATTACATGTGGCTTCTCCTTCTTTGCACTCAATTCAAAATTCTATAAAATAAAACCGTTACAATAAATATCAAGGGAAATTTGGAAGAAAAAGTTAGAAAACAGAAAGCCTTAGTGGGCTGGAAGGATGGGGTTTGGCCAGTAAAGGGAGTTATTCCTGTCTGCTTTGCCTTATCGAGGGAGTGATTGAGAATGGATGACATGAACTTCCCACTGCTCTGGGCTCTAGATCTTGCTAGTCTTACGTCTCCCTACCCTTTCCTAGAGTCACATAATCCGGTGGTAACTTTACGATATCTCTAGAAACGTATTCTGTAATTGTAACTTCAGATTTTCTCTCAGGCATTTGTGGATATTGCTGAAATTGGATACATTCTAAATAAATATTACTTTTATCCACATCTGCTTATATGACACACATATCTATATGTGCATGTATTTTTTTCTAATTTATGATTTTATCATATTGTAGAGAAAAATGATTCTAAACTCAGATTGGCACTGAGATTTTAACTTTCAAAGGAATTCATTTCCATATTTAATCATATTTCAATATGATTATACCTTTGAAATATTATCAAAGTGAAAAATAAAAAGATTTCAGTCTCAGAAAGATATTGAGAAGGTATTCAGAGTTCATGATAAATAAGGAAATTATTTCTCTTTAGTCAAATATGTTCCTAAAATGCTATGTCATCACAGCTTTTGAATCCCCCTCCAGGATTCCCTGAGGCAGATGATTATTCTACTGAGACACAGTATCAGCATTTTGCTGTGGATTTCCCCTTAGTGACTAGCAGGGAACTTTTTTTCAAAGACAAAAACACCTCTGAACTGTCTCCCTAAATCTGTGATTGTATCAGACGTGGGCAGGGCAGGAATTTCCTTTGCCCAACTCATAATGAGTGAGACAGCTGTCAAACCTGCTCTACCTGCCTACATTCTCATGCTTAGGGTGTCCTTACTTCATCATTCCCTCTTTAAAAAAAAATCTTCCAAAAAAGCAAGCGTGTGACTAAAGCCACCTTCAGTAGCACTAAAGGTTTTACTATCAGCCCAGGAAAAAACTGTTATACATTCTCAAAGTACTGACCTCAAACAAAGTCTTGAGTTGCCATTATGTGGAAGGTTCTACATTTCCTTAGAGGAGTGACTTTGGAATGATTGAACAATGTTAAAAGAAGGTTAATTCAGGCATATAATAAAAAAGATGCTTCCTTTCTTGTAATGAGAACTTTTTAGCTGTGGAAGGGCATGTGTCTACGTGCCTTAAAAAGCAGAAGCTGATTAAACTTCTGTGAAAGATTCTTATAATAGTAGAAGTTTGAGTTAACACAATTCTAAATTTCTGTCCAATTTGGAGTCAGTAAGCAAACCTGTTGTCCAACATTTCTCAAGTTTTATTTCTGTGAGAAGTTAATAGATATTATTATAGAAAAACAGCTCTCTGGTCAGTTTATGATTGGAAAGCACAGCAAACCGTATTTACTTGTTTAGGTGTATGGTTTACATTAATATATTAAATCTTTTGAGTAGGTTTATATTTTAACCAAATATTTTACAAATGTTTCTAACTTTAGTATTGGCTTTGTTTTGTTTACAAGGTTTTTAGAAGAAAGTTTTGTTCTGTTTTACTTTGAATTCTGACTAATTTGATAGACCCCAGGCACATAATGCATAACATAAAGGCTTTATGATGACCTATTGCCTTAATAATATAAATATTTTTAGCAATATGCCAAATTTTGTATCCAGTAGTCAGAAAACATAAGATCTGCTCCTGAAATGTGTTTTTTTTTAAAAGAATACCAAGTTATTATGACTTACGTGAGAATTAGATCTCACATAATATTCATCTTCTAAGCTATGATACATAATTCAAAATTTTTTGCCATGAAGCCTGTAACTTTTTGAGGGCTGATGTGTGGCTTAACTAAATACTTTACTCAGAGGAAGGGTGATGTTGCTGCCTGCCCAGAATCATTGCACCTGAGAGAAGGGAGGGGACATTACTTCAGAGTAGTCACACACCCTGATATTGTCAATGCTACACATGAGTGATAGTGGAAATCATTTCAGTCATAAGACAGAAATAATGATTAACTTCATTTTAAGAATCCTATGCTGATGTGGCTTTTGTTAAGTCAGATACTTCCTTAAAAATAACTATCTGAAAGCAATATGGTATTCTAGATTGTATCCTGGAACAGGTTAAAGATATAAATGTAGGAAATAGGTATAATACAATTTAAAGTCTTTGTTTTTTCTTTCTTTTCTTTTGTTTTTTTTCCCTTGGCTCGCTGCAACCTCCCCCTCCTGGGTTCAAGCAATTCTCCTGCCTCAGCTTCCTGAGTAGCTGGGATTACAGGCGTGTGCAACCATGCCAGGCTAATGTTTTTATTTTTAGTAGAGATGGGGTTTCACCATGTTGGTCAGGCTGGTCTCATTTAGTTAACATATTATAATAATGTTACTTTCTTAGTTTTGACAAATATGCCTGGTCAGTTGAGATGTTAGCATTAAGGGAAGCCAGTCAAAGAGTATATATGAACTCTAATATATCTGCAGCTTTTCTGTTCATTAAAATTATTCCAAAGTAAAAGATAATTATTAAACATTTTAATAGGAGAACAGTATTAGTTTCCTTTTAGTGATTCTAAGAATCATGGTTTCTGCTTTTGAAGCAGAAAGATGAGCAAGCATGCTATAATGATTAAATATGAAAAAGGATACTATATTTTAAAAAAATCTAAAAATTACCCTGAATGAAGTATAATTTTTAAACCTTAGAGATGGGGAAAGATAGGTAATTTTGTCCTTGACACCAGAATACCTCTTAAGGAGACTACTCTCTTTATTTAAAAGTATACCTTGTTAGGCTTTGGAGAGAGCCTAGGCACAATATCAAGGCAAAGAAAATGAATTAAATGACTGGATGGCATTCATTTTTGGTTCTTAGAGAAGGGAAAAAAAAAACAGAGAGAGGAAGGAGAAATGAAAAGATCCAGTGATATGGCTTGGGACAGCAATTTTGAGCAGCCATTTAGGTGTCTTTATGTTCACAAGAAAATATGCTATGTTAAATTAACATGGGCTTGACTCCTAATCTTAATAATCTTTCTTATAATGAATTAGATTTTATAGTGATTTCGAATAAGACATTTTTTTCATATTATTCACAAAGGACAAAAAAGAGCCTATCAGATGTGACCAACCAACATGATTTGTTTGGCTTATGTGGCATTTTAAAATAATTTGAAATGGTTTTCAAAAATGGAGAAATAATATTTTTACTATTGAGATCTTAATTGCTTTTCCCCTTGAAAAATCAGAAGGGCAGCAATGTTGAGCCCGTAATTCCAGATGTTGATATAGGCTGAGACTATACAAAGGATTCTGCCTTAGGGGCAGGCAGGAAAGGGTTTTCCAGCTCTCACACATCTCCACCACTCCCTGTAGTCTGCACTGAGGCCCACTTCACTCATCCTGCCTACCTGAATGTCAACTGGCAAACATAGCTGTATCGTAGTAACAATGAAGCAAACAAATATTATGCTAACAACTTGCCCATGTTTCTGTACTTAGAAGAATATGTTGCATTATCTAGAAAACAAATCATAGAAAAAAGAAATTAGTTTTAGATTTAGACAAATCTTGATATCAAAATTTTCCACTAACTCAGTCATTTATTTTATTTTTATTTTTTTCGTTTGAGACAGCGTCTTATTGTGTTACTCAGACTGGAGTACAGTGGCACAATCTTGGCTCACTGCAGCCTCAACGTCCCCAAGCTCAGGAGATCCTCCCAGCTCAGCCTCCCGAATAGCTGGACTATAGACACGTAGTCCCAGCTCCATTATGCCCCACTGATTTTTGTAGTTTTTGTAGAGACTGGGTTTTGACATTTTGCCCAGGTTGGTCTCAAAGACCTGTGCTCAAGCAATCTACCCACCTCGGCCTCCCAAAGGGCTGAATTACAGGTGTGAACCACCATACCTGGCCCACAGTCTTCTTTTTGAAAACTTTGCTACCAATCCTTTTTCTATGCATCACACCCACACACATACATACACACACACATACACACACACAGACATACACATACACATATGCGTGTCTAAACTATACACTAAATATACAGTTTTGCATTTTATTATTTTACTTATATTAATTGCATAAACCTCTGTTTTCTTATCTGTATGTAAAAGGGTATAATAAGCCCAACTTTGTAGGGCTTTTACAAAGATTAAATATGATTCTGTATGTGAAGTCACTGACACATAGTAGGTACTTGGTATATAATTTCCTATCCTTAGTTTTCATTACTGTCAGCTACAATGACGTGTGCTCTATTTTGGCCAATGGCTTTCAAAACAGACTAACATGGAGAAATAATATATTTAATATAACTGAATTATGATATTTTCCTGTATTTTAAAATTGACATGTAAATTCCTCTAATAGGTGAAGTTTCAAATACCTTGAGTCATTATCACATTGCAATCTAATTCAAGTGACCCAAATGAATGGCAAAATTAGTTGTTTGAGTGCTGGTCCAGTTCAAAGATCTGTAGTCTCAACCATGTTGGTTGAGGAAAGAGAAAGAAGTCAGCGGGGAAAGAAGATGGTGCAAGGGTTAGATAAGTTGATGCTGACTCGTCATTTCTACTGATGCTAATAATCACATTTCTTTAGTCTAGCTTTATTCTGCTATTCTTCTGTGATCATAAAGGAACAGTTAGTTAACCGGCTTTTTTTTTCTTAATCCCTTAAATAATTTGCTGGTTTATGGAATAAGAACATATTAGATATGGGCAATGTGGCAAGACACCATCTTTCCAAAAATAAAAATAAATTAGCCAGGCATGGTGGTGTGTACCTTTCTTCCCAGGTACTTGGGAGGCCGAGGTGGGAGGATTGTTTGAACATAGGAGGTTGAGGCTGCAGTGAGCAATGTTTATATCACTGCATTCCAGCCTGGGCAATACCTGAGACTTTGTCAGAAAAAAAAATAGATGTAAAGGTAAAAATGAAGGAAACCATTCTCACATTCGTAATTGCTTTTCTTAAAGTGTGGTGAGATATTAGAAGAGATGTTCCAAAACAAAACAAAAAAAGAGATATTCCAAATGGAAATTATGTGAGTAAATAATTATTCAATGAACAGTTTTTGATATATTCTCTGTGTAAGACACTGAATAATGCGCAGACAATTTAGCGTTCAATAAGACATGTTCTTTGCCTTTCAGGAGCTTATGCTCTAGATCGAAGAACACGAATAACTGTAGCATAGGAAATATCAAACATAGATCATACACGAGGTATGAAGAAACAGAAGAGAGAACTTCCAGCAGCAGGGATCAGAAAATACCACAGAAGAGGTGGCATTCAAGTCAAGTTTATGTTTTCCCGATTGTAAAGGCAGTGTGTGTTTATTAGATACAATTTGGAGAATGCATACAAATATTTTTTAAAGTAATTTAAAATAATTTTTATCACTTGGAGATAACTAGGGATAACTATTGCTGACATTTTTCAACTTTGTGATTTTCCTGATTTTTTTTCACAATTATAAACACATAGAGCACAAAGTTTTACATTTTTAAAATGTTCTTAAAACTATGAGCATTTTTCTTTACCATTTTTTTATGTTATTTTGAATCTCCGCTAAGATATATCCACATCCTTTACCTGCAAATGCTTAACCTCAATCTTATCACTGGAAACATCAGACAGACCTTAATTGACAGATAGTCTAATACACACACACACACACACACACACACACACACACACACACATATATATGGCCAGTATTCTTCTCAAAATGTCTAGTCAAAAACAAAGGAAGACTGGCATTAGCAGTACAATTGGTGAAATTTGAATATGGTCTGTAGATTGGTTAGCTTTCTGGTTTAGATAATAGTGCTATAGTAACGTAAACGGTTAACACTAAAGGAAGCTGAGTAAAAGGTATACAGAAATGCCATGTGATATTTTTTTAAACTTTTTTTATAAGTATAAATTATTTCAAAACAAAAAGTAAAAATGAAGAAGACAGAAAAGAGTGAATAAAGCATGCACCTTTTAAGAAAACGATGATTGTATGACTATATAATATTTTCTCATATGGATAGGCCTTAATTCAATTAATTCTCCAATTGGCATTGATTTTATTTTTCCTTTTTTGCTCTCATAAGTAGTAATAAGATATCCTTTCTTATACATAAATCTTTGCTGCAATAAAAGATATTCCAATAATAAAAAAATTATATAGACGGGAAAATTATACATGGAAAATAAATGGACTGAGAAAATGGAGAAAATGTGTGGAGAAACAGCAACCCAGGTATGATCAAAGTATTATGTGAAGATAGGTTTAACAAAAGAACAGGGTCCTCTGGGGAGAGAAGTTCTAGATCGGGTCAAAGTGGGACGATGGGGTCATACTGCAGTGGGCCTCAAGGGCAAACACTCACACTTGTTGACAGTTGATGGATTGAAGGTTTACCCTACAGATATCCTTTTTTTCTGCATGACTCCCTCTAATATCTAGCATAATATTTCTAATTTTTTTTTCAAATGGATATTTGGGAAAGGGTTAGGAATACAAAAATGTTTATGAAAATAGTAACATAAAAGAAACTGGGACTCAAGACCATTTACTAGGATCATGCAAAAACTAGCAGCTACCCATTTCGATTTAGAATGGTGAATGTTTGAAAGTTTGACCTTTAACAAGCTGAGAACCAGCTGAAAGTAAGGGCCAGAAATAGATCTGTAATCATTTGACATTGACAGCAAGCCCTGAAAATTGGTCACTTCTTACAATAATTGAATATAGACAGGTGAAAGGATAATAGACAAATTCTCTTTACATAGATATGTTTCATAATATTACTTATCTTTGGCCAACACCTTACACATAATAGATCATAAATTTGAAATGTAACCCAAATATTAAAAAGAAGCTCCGTGGCAGCTATTTTCAAGCCTGTTACTCTAAAAGCTTAACCTTTAGTTAAAATTCTTTGAGCCTAGTTTCAAGTCATTAAAGATAATTATATCTCTTATATAAATATTACATAAATATATTATCTTTTCACTGGGTTACTGTTCATTGAATTTCTTAATATTAGACCTTGATTTCCTAGTCAATATCAACTTCTGAAAGATAAAGCAGGATATTAGTCTATTCATATTCATTGGAGAGTTAAAACTTCAAAAGTAAAAAATATGAAATATCTATATTTAAATTTAATCACTAGTGCCCCAATGCATACATCTACTTTAAGCTGAGCAGTATTCTGTGTATAGGTTGTTTGAAAACCTGATTAAAACAGAAATTAAGTGAACACTTTATGTATCTTTCCCTAAAGTTACCTCACCTTTTTCTTCAGAAAGACTTAATATTTAAAGGCATGATTATCTTCAAGGACAAATAAATTAGATGAATGCCTACTTAGTTTTGAAGGCCTCTGTGTAAAACTGCTGCTCCAAAACGATTCCCATTATTAATAAAAGATAACCTTTAAATATCTCTCAGCATGCAGTAAACTGAGGGATGAAAAGGAATTTTAGCCTGTTATCAGTGTTAAAACCTTCCAGATAGAATACAACAGTGTGTGCATTCTCCCTTAGTGTCACAAGTACCAATAAACCCAACTTTGTTGACTTAAAGTGGGTGGGTGTTCCTAGTGCTGTTGGCTAATGGGCATATACTTCTGCTAGTAATTTATCAGCAATTAGCTACCTAGCAGTTTAGACTTACAGAGACAGATGGAGACTGAGGGGAAATGGGAAACCCAGGTTAAACTTCAATAGAGCTTGGCCTATGGCTATCCTCATATAAAGAGGATTAGTGAGAAAGAGAGAAAATAAAGGAAGTATAACTCTGACTTGGATTGTGACATAAAACATATTGTGCTAAATTAAGTTGTGGCAATGTTTGTGAAGTGTTTGAAACAACGACATCATTGTTCTCCAGATATTCCTCTGCCACGTAAATAATCTGATTTAGCATGATTCTATGGTATTAGCACAACATCATGGACTAGTGACTTGTAGAAACAAGTCGCAGTCAGTCTGCCAATGGCTAAAGGTATAAGAAAATAAAAAGACACTAGTTTAGGATGCAGAAGAATATGATTTTATTTCAGTCTTTAATCTTTCAACTATTAATATTTACATGACTTGGGGCTAGCAGATTTCCCCCTCTGTCAATGTCTCTTCTATTTAAAGGTACCTATGCAACAATCCTGCATGTTCTTTACATGTACCCCAAAACCTAAAATGCAATAAAATATAAAAGGGGGGGGTAAGGAATTGATCTTTACTTTTCTTGTTAGTAACAGGGTTTCTTCCCTCTAAATATTACATGTAGGGTGGCAATGCACCAAGATGTATTTTTAAATAGCAACTTTATGGTAAACAAAAGACAAGAACCCTCTATTGATATTCTTCCTGTTAAGTCTGAGGCAGAGGCAGAATTGAGTGCTAAACAAAGGATTCCTCGTGCTTCTCAATCTGTAGTCATTGGCATCCCTGAAAGCTTCTTGGAAATCTAAAATCTCCTAGAATCAGATTCTGCATTCTAAGAAGATCCCAGGTGATTTTTGTACAGAATATTTCAGAAGCACTGTCCTAAATCACCAATAGTATAGAAAACTCACAAATATCACTTCAACATATCATTATTCTTCATCTTCAGTGCCTGATGTATTGTAGGGAGGCTGTCCAGTGCAGTGAAAACAAGTCACAACAGCTGCTGCATCACAACATTTGACAGCTGATACCCCATGGTAGTGAGAATGCGCCCATTTCTAATGTTTCTCCCCATATGGAAATGTGATTCTTCTGACTTCTTTCTCACTTACTCCTCCCCAGGAGTGACATAATTTTATTGGTTAAATTAAAAACAAAACAAAACTAGGAATTCTTAGTTTAGTTTCTGCCTTTTTTCCTTTTGGGAGTTGACTGCCCACAGCAAGCATACATTCATCTCTGTCCTTCAAGGTAAAGGTCAGGCTCATCTCTCTTATGGGAAGGTCTGCTCTGATCCAGCATCACCTGTACCTCTAACTACCTTTTTCAGACCACCCAATTCTGGGATAAGTTATGTGACCCTTCTTGGTAAGCTATATTCTCTAACTTAGCCATTAATGGTAATAAAGATGATTACTGTTTGTCTAGTTTTACATTCTGTTCAGAAACCAAGTGTAGAAAAGGTGATGTTAGTATTTCGATCCCCTCAGTAAACCTAATAGTTGTCAACAGACCTAAATAATGGTTCGGATTTTTATGTACTGGAACTCAATTTCTTTTGCATAAAGTGAGATGGTTGGATGGTTCCCAAACCTGAGTGAGCTTTGGAATTACTCATGGTTGTTTTGAAAGTGCCATTATTTTCCCTTTTTTTCCCTCCCTCCCTCCCTCCCTTCCTTCCTTCCTTCCTTCCTTTTTGTTTGTTTTCTGAAACGGAGTCTCACTGTCACCCAGGCTGGTGTGCAGTGGTACAATGTTGGCTCACTGCAACCTCCAACCTCTGCCTCTCGGGTTCAAGTTGTTCTCCTGTCTCAGCCTCCCCAGTAGCTGGGATTACTGGGGCATGCCACCACAGCTGGCTAATTTTTGTATTTTTAGTAGAGATGGGGTTTCACAATGTTGGCCAGGCTGGTCTTGAACTCCTGACCTCAAGTTATCTGCCCACCTCAGCCTCCCAAAGTGCTGGGATTATAGACACGAGCGACTGTGCCTGGCCTGAAAGCGCCACTTCTCAATTAAAATGTCTAGCAGTGGGGCTCACAAATCCATATTATACAAGTGAGTCAGGTGTTGCAAATCTGGATATTCTCTTTTTAGAACCCACTGCCCTTGCTACTGAAAGTCTGGTCCACCTTCCAGTACCATAGGCACTATTTGGAAGCTTGCTGGAAAGAATTCTTGACCCTGCCCCAGAATAACTGAATCAGGATTTGAATTTTTATAGAATTCCCAGTTTTTTTTTTGTATGTACATTAAATATTGGGAAGCCTTTCCTCGGATTATATTATCTCGACAGTATTTCCCAAGCTGGAGCTGCTATAATTCTATTTCTTTTTCATTGTTCTATCTCTGGCACATAGTAAGATGCTCAATAAATATTTATTGAACTAATTAATCCATTCTCTGTTCTGTTCAGTGGAATGTGACAACAGCTTAAACATTTGGTCACGATCCCCTGCATTTATCCCTTAATAAACACAGAGAGGCACGCATCTATCTCTGGTTACTGAAAGTTACTCAGAACAGTCATAGATCCGAAGTCTGTCTCATTATATGCTCCCCACCTTTTGCTGAATTCTGATAATAATTTGGTGAGAAAAATCTTCTAGGAAGTTATGTTGCTCACTTTATAATTATCTCCCTTTCTGTTCTCCTGACAAATTCAAAGGGCTTCTCTTAGATTCATACTCCCTGGTCTCCTTGGTCTTCCTGGCATTTAACAGTATTTACTCTCTCTTTTTGGAAGCTTTCTTCACTTGATTTTCAGGACACGATATTTCTTAATTCTGCTTATGATTACTTCTTCTCTTGTTGTTTTACAGCCTCTTCTTCTCAATCTATTCTTAGGAAAATGTAGCCATCCTTGGCCAGGAGCAGTGGCTCACACCTGTAATCCCAGCACTTTGGAAGGCCCAGGTGGGTGGATCACCTGAGGTCAGGATTTCGAGACCAGCCTGGCCAACATGGAGAAACCCCATCTCTACTAAAAATACAAAATTAGCTGGATGTGGTGGCACATGCCTATATCCAGCTACTCAGGAGACTGAGGCAGGAGAATTGCTTGAACCTGGGAGGTGGAGGTTGTGGTAAGCCGAGATCATGCCATTGCACTCCAGGCTGGGCAACAATAGTGAAACTATGTCTCAAAAGAAAAAAGGAAAGAGAAAAGCAAAGCTAACCATCCTTTATGGCACAGCTTAATTATCACTTCCAGAATGAAGTTCTGAAGCTTCTACCATCTCTAACCAAATTAAGGGCAAACCATTATTTTGTTTTTATTCATTTTTTAAGAGTTAGAAAAGATCAAAATGAAAGCATCTTACATTCAATGACCATAAGTTTTACAGGTCTAGTACAATTTAAAAGACATTGTCAATGTTTAATTAATAGTTTCATAATTGGGCCTCTCATTGTTACAGGGGAGGAGGAATTGTTGACTAGGGGTGACTTAAGGCAGGGAATTACCAGATTATTGAGCGAGGCTCCTGCTGCAGATATTAATTCTACAAGCCTGAGAATGAGAACCTCAAATTTATGTTTAAAATGAAATATTCCTCAAGTGATTCTAAAGCATAGCAGTGGTAATGTCCACGGAAATATGCAATGTTGAAAGTATGAGTGTTGGCACCTACGGGACAGATTTAAAAGCCCATCTAAAGGCCATTATTAATAAGCATTTTCTATCTTACCCTGTTAGTCAAGCATTGGACAACCAAACATAATATCTGATATTTTGTCAAAAAGAGAGAAAAAAATTAGATTCAGAGCTGACAAAAATCATGGAGGCAGAATGCAATGTCAGGCTAATAACTCACCTGGCAAGCAGTACATAAACCCGCGCTTGTTAGCACAAGTATTGGCTGTCCTTTTGCTCTGACCAGAAATGAAATTTTTATTATGAAATTGGCCTGGCCTGAAATAAGTATGTTAAAGATGTTTCTGCCATTTTTGGAGATAATTAAGCTGTTGTAGAACATCATAATTGCCATGAATGAAAATAGAATTTTCCTCCAGGTAAAAAAGGTAAGAAAACACCTTAAACTTCAAAAAACATCTTCATTTGGATGATTAGACTTTATTTCTGGAACAATGTCAAGTCATATCCTTATTCAGAATCAGTCTCAGCTCATTTTTAAATGTTAATCGCATGAGGTAACTGGAGCTTAATGCTGATGTCTCTACCTCTCTGCAGAGGCCAGTGAATTTTTAGGGCTTACGCCAAGTATCCCAATTAATTTCACCAAGCATTCTCAAGCTTCCTTTTGCAAATTTCTCATCAAATAGAATGTCTTTGTAACATCAGTTTGTATATAAGAACTAATGTTGTTCCTTGAGTTTGAAGGAACAGTGGGCACCACTGCTTGGCATGTGCAGGAGAATGAAATGTTTTGTGACAATTGCTGCAGGACAAGTTGTGCCTCTTTACTGAAAGGCCAGTGTCACGTCCTGACACTCAGTCAATGCTCATTGACTATCTTTCCAGTTATTTGTTCCCACTAAGTTTCATTATAAGAAATTGTGCCTCCCTGTGTCCTTCTGTTTATGGCAAACTATATTGTTCCACTTCTGCACTGAATTCAATATTCTGTGGGCCAACCCCATGTCCTATCAATAGCTCTGAGGGAGATCCAAACTTGACTATACATTCTACCTATGAAGAGCCTTTAGTTCAGCTAACTGTAGCATGATGGTCAAAAGGAAGTATTGACCCTTCCACAAAACAGCTAGCATTGCATAGAGCAAGGGCTCTCAGAAAGTGCTCTTGGACCAGCAGCATCAGTGTAACTTGGGAACTTCTTAGAGATGCAAATTGTTGAGCCTCACACCAGATATACTGAATCATAAACTCTGGGATTAGGGCTTAAATCAGTGATCTGTGATTTAACAAACCTCCAGGTAATTCTAATACACACTCTAGTGTGAGGACCATTAACAGAGAGAAATATTTATTGATTCATTCTTCTGGTCGTTCATCTTTTTCTTTCTTTTCTTTTTTTTTTTTTTTGAGACAGTATCGCACTCTGTCTCCTAGACTGGAGTGCAGTAGTACAATCTCAGCTCACTACAACCTCCGCCTTCCAGGTTCAAGCGATTCTCCTGTCTCAGCCTCCTGAGTACCTAGAATTACAGGCACGTGCCACCATGCCTGGCTAATTTTTGTATTTTTAGTAGAGATGGGGTTTCACCATGTTGGTCAGGCTGGCGGTCTCAAACTCCTGACCTCAGGTGATTCACCTGCCTCAGCCTCCCAAACTGTCGGGATTACAGGCATGAGCCATCATGCCTAGTCTGCTCATTCATTAATACACGTTTTTAAATTCTGACTAAGAGTTGGGCACTGCCAGGGTCATCAAGATGCTGGAGGCAGAAAGGGAGTAAAACAACATCCCTCAATAGAGTTGTTCTAGGGCCCACAGCTTCTACACTGATTCCAACCCTTCCTTCTGAATTAGAGCTGGTAACCAAGAGTGAGAGCAATTGTTAGTATGACTGGCTAAAGACAAAAATTTTCCACTGTAACATCTGACCCAAAAGTATTATTTTCCAGGAAGGAGAACAAAACACTTTTCTAAATTTCAATGGGAGAAGGTAATGTCCAAGTGCTCACATGTAAGATTACATTGCACGTAGTTTTGTCAACAAAAATACATGACCGTTAATATTTTTGCTAAGAGGACAGTCTTTTATTTTATAACAGTTTCATACTATATATATGTGTGTGTATAGAATATATACACACACATATATTCTACTTTTACATATGAGGCACGGAGAGAATTTAGAGGCTTGTTGCCTTGGGTTATACATTGATGATAAATCAGGATCTGGAAAAGAAGCACTATAACTTAGAAGTTATTCCTAGAAGATTAGTGCTTTTTAAACAATGTGCCTATCCATCTTAACATCCAAGCTGATGGAATTACATCCATAGACAAGGAAATAGCCAGACCCCCAAAATAAAGATATCAATGACCCAAGGAACTTGTATCAGTTTGATGAATTGTGGTTCCACCATAATGTTTTTTGTTTTTTTTTTTTCTTTTTTTCGGAGGAAGGCAGGAAGGGAGGGAAGGAGGACGGTAGGGAGGAAGGCAAGGATAAAGGAAGGAAGGAACGGAGGAAGGGGGGAGGGAAGGAGGGAGGGAGGGAGGGAGGGAAGGGAAGGAAGGAAATCAAGCAATGAGAGAGACATTGCCGACCTGGATCTAGAGGTTTACACGTTGATTTCTTTTTTTTTTTGAGAGAAGGAAAGAAAAAAAAATAAGTAAAGGAGAGGAAGAAAGAGGAAGAGAAAGAGGGAGAGTAAATGGAAATATTGCTTTATTCTGAAAAAAATTGGGTATTAATAATGGCCAATCAATGTTTCATTTAAACCTATGGGTAGGTGTGATGTGGTATTGACAAGAATGTATATTTTGTGTATTTGAAGTGGAGAGCTCTATAAATATTTATTAAGTTTACTTGTTCCGGATCTGAGTTCGAGTCCTTGATATCCTTATTAATTTTCTGTCTCATTGAGTCTAAGTCTCTATGTATCTGGGTGTTATGATCATTAGCTCTTGTTGTTGCATTGATGCTTTTACCACTATATCTTTGTTGCTTTAAAATCTATTTTATCTGATACGAGAATTGCAACTCCTGCTTTTTATTTATTTATTTTTTATTTTTGCTCTCCATTTGGTTGGTAAATCTTTCTCCATTCCTTTGTTTTGAGTCTTTGTGTCTCCTTGCATGTGAAACAGGTCTGGATGTAACCTGCCGTTGGGTTTTGGCTGTGTCTTTTGATTGGGGGATTTAGTCAATTTAAATTTAGGGTTACTGCCATTTGATGTTAATTGGCTGTTTTATCCATTCGTTGGTGTAAATTCTTCTTTATGTTGGTGCTCTTTACTTTTTGGTGTATTTTTAGAAAGGCTAATACTGGTTGTTTCTTTCTGTGTGTAATGCTTCTTTCAGAAACTCTTGTAAAGCAGGCCTGGTGGTAATAAAATCTCTGAGTTCTTGCTTGTTCATAAAAGATTTTATTTTTCCTTCAGTTGTGAAGCTTATTTTGGCTGGATATGAAATTCTGGGCTGAAGGTTCTGTTCTTTGAGGATGTTGAATATTGGCCCCCAGTCTCTTCTGGCTTGTAGAGTTTCTGCTGAGAGATCTGCTGTAAGTCTGATAGGCTTGCCTTTGTGGGTAACATGACCTTTCTCTCTGGCTGCCCTTAGTATTTTCTCCTTCGTTTCAACCCTGGTGAATCTAACGATTATGTGCCTTGGGGTTGCTCTTCTTGAGGAATATCTTTGTAGTGTTCTCTGTATTACCTGGTGCTGAATGTTGACCTGCTTTGCTAGTTTAGGAAAATTTTCCTGAATAATATCCTGAAGGGTATTTTCCAGCTTGGATTCATTCTCTCCGTTGCATTCAGGTACACCTATCAAACGTAAATTTGGTCTTTTCACATAGTCCCACATTTCTTGGAGACTTTGCTCATTCCTTTTTATCCTTTTTTCTCTAATCTTTTCTTCACGTTTTATTTCATTAAGTTGGACTTTGACCTCTGATATCCCTTTTTCTGCTTGAATAATTCGAGTGTTTAAACCTGTGCATACTTCTCGGAGTTCCTGTATTGTATTCTTCAGTTCCATTAATTCACTCATACTCCTCTCTAAGTTGTCTATTCTCAATAGGATTTCATCAAACCTTTTTTCAAAGTTCCTAGTTTCTTTACATTGGGCTACAACGTGTTCTTTTAACTCACCGAAGTTTGTTATTATCCATTCCTTGAAGAGTGATTCTGTCATCAGGGTGTGCTCATTCTCCATCAAGCCTTGTTCCATTGTTGATGTGGAACTGTGATCATCTTTAGAGGGAGAGGCGTTCTGACTTTGAGTATTCTCAGCTTTTTTACGCTGGTTTCTTCCCGTCATTGTAAATTTATCCTCCTGTCATCTTTGAATTTACCAACTTTCAGATTAGGTCTCTTGAGTGGACGTCCAGGTTGTTAGTTCCCAGGGCCAGAGCAGCAGCGTTAAGACTGATGGTGCTTTTCTGCCCAGGATTCTCCTGTCTGGCTTCCTTCTTGTGTCCGCAGTAGGCGACTCTGCCTTCCCGGGGCTCCAAACCTCGGTCAGAAGGGGAACCGGTCCCGTTTACTCTGCGCCGCGCGCTGCCGCGCCGAGGTGCCGTCACAGCCGCTGCGCTGGGCTCTGGTATCGTGCTGGGGGCCCTTGTGGGTCCTCCGAACCTGTTTACTCTGCTCAGAGAGCTGTCACGCCAAGGTGCCCGTGGAACCGCTGCGCCGGTCACGAGAGTCACGCTGGCCACCAGTGTGTTTCCTCCACTGGGGGATCTTCTGCTCCGTGAGCGACCAGAATTCGTCTGAAAGTGTGGCGTCCTCTAGTTCTCCGTGCCTTCCCTGAGAGCTGCAATCCCGGGATGTTAGCGATCGGCCATCTTGGATCCGTTCACCATAATGTTTTATTTGATACTTTTTTTCCTGCTCAAAAGTTAAAACCCTGCACCTCACACTGCCTTGATTTGGGAAGATTTCTACCTCTATGGTTTAAAATTAATTTTGTCATAGACAATTAAAAACTGATAAATCACAAATATAAAAACTCATGTACAAAGACAATACTTAAAATAGGACTTGAAGGGGTACATGTAATTCTGCCGCCTCTTTTCATTGCCCTATGATTTTGGAATGAATTGTGCTGTGGTTGTCTCCCGTGCTGTTCACACAGCTCTCAAAACAATTACAATGGCTTTAAAAAATAACTTGTTAATCTTTTGCTGTAAGTGCTGGGACTTTGAACATTTAAATAATTACCTTGGCTGTAAGTAAATTCTAAAACTTAAAAGGTCTCCTTCCAATTTTTCCAATTTTTGTAAATCTGCATGAAACTTTTATGATTATTTCTACTTAATTTAGTTTTCAATTCTTAATGAACACATTTCTGTTGCAGGTTCTGTTCTGTGTCAGGACTAATAGAAGCTAAATTTAGTGAGCACAAGAGAGTATAAACTCTCTAGAAACAATATCATTGAACTACAAGAACAAGACTACAATAGCTAGGTTCCATTTTGCAGGTGAGCAAACCAAGATTCGAAGAGTTTATTAAGCCGGGCATGGTGGCATGTGTCTGTAATCCCAGCTACTCAGGAGGCTGAGGCAGGAGAATTGCCTTAAACCCAGGAGGCAGAGGTTGCGGTGAGCTGAGATCGTGTCATTGCACTCCAGCCTGGGTAACGAGCAAAAGTCCGTCTCAAAAAAACCAAAAACCAAAAAAAAAACCAAATGAAATCAATAATTACTATATTATTCATTCTAGATTCTCTTGAGTGATATGATTTGAAAGATCAGTAATCTAGGGAATACTATTTATTATTGTAATGTAATCATCATGTTTCAGGCACTTACCGTGCGACAGCAACAACAACAAAATGGGACACTTGAGGCCCAACAAGGGACCCTCCCTCAAGATGCTTTTAATCTAGTGCGGTATTGTCCAGTATGACCACTAGTCACCTGGGGCTACTTAAGTCTACGTTTCAATTACTTAAAATTAAACAAAATTTTAGTTCCTCAGTCAGACTAGCCACATTTAAGTTGTTCAATAGTGACATGTGGCTAGGGGCTACCATGAACAGTGAGACAGAGTATTTCCATCAGTCGGTACTCTGTGTAATTAACTATCGGAGTAAAACTATGGCAGATGACACAGTGATTTCTGATTTGACACAACTGATGAGAGACATTTGCTCTGTTAAACTGAAAAATGGTTATGTTTGTTAAGTCTTCAAAGTCAGTGCAGTAGCAGAGAACATAATTGTTAAATGTATTCCGCTCAAAAGAAGATATGGGTATCTAGAATTCAGATGCAGGTAATTAATACTGCAATTCAAATGTTCATAGTAAAATTATGCTGAAGAACAAAATTAACACCTGCCATATATTTCAATGAGGCGGGGGGGCACAATCTCCTTTGTAGAAGTTTATTTAAAAAAATGGTTCATCTCAAAGTATTATAAATTAAGGACATTGCTCTAAACTCATCTTAAACAGCTATATGAGAGCTAAACAAGGAAAACAGCCAGGAGCTAATTTCCAGAGTTCCTTATTTAGGAAACCAAGAGCATAAAATCAAGTTAAAACATACTGTGTCTGCCACTTTTGCTCTCAGTGCCATGTTTTCTGAAATTTTCTTTGAACCTGACCTTCTATTGCTCCTTTGTGCATAATAATCAGTTTATTTAACCAGAGGTTGATTTTTAAGGCATGTTTTGTAAGTTGCATTTTCTTTCTTTTCCCCAAATTAGTACGTAAAACGCTAAAAAAAAAAAAAAAAAAAAAAGTGCTATATAAAGCAGGTATCTCTATTATAATGAGTGGTCTTTTGTTGTTGTTGTTGTTGTTGTTGTTGTTATTTTTGCTACTAATGAACTACCAAGTTGGCCGAAATAAGAGAAAAATGCTAGAGCTAGGGAAAGCTTGCTAAAATTAGAGATACCATGTACACCTTTCTTTTTTTAACAGGTTACTAAGTAAATACTGTGAAGAGTAGTCTTAACTCTGCATTAAAATGTGTACACATAAATAAGATAAGGTCTACTAAATGTGCTTATGTTGAAATGGGCCTGCCTAGAAACAAGGAGGGTGCTCTCACTGTGTTTCTTTCTATTCAGCTTGCCAATTCCTCTCCTCCCTTCTCCATTACGTAGTTCAGGTTACCGATAGACTAGGCCAGTGTTAGTGTTTAGCAAACAGATCAATTTAGATTTTAACACTAGTAGTAACATCAGAATAAGAGCCACTACTATCTCGCCAAATAGGCTGTTGCTGTTTTGTATTTCCTTCCTTCCTTCCCTCCCTCCCTCCCTTCCTTCCATCCCTTCCTCCCTCCCTCCTTCCATCACTCTCTCCCTCCCTTCCTTCCATCCCTCCCTCCTTCCCTCCTTCCCTTCCTTCACTCCCTCCTTCCCTCCTTCCCTTCCTTGCCTCCCTCCCTCTCTTCTGTCCCTCCCTCCCTCCCTTCCTTCCTTCCTGTTTTTCTTTCTGTCTTTCTTTCTTTTCCTTTCTTTTGGTTAGGCAAGTAGTTTCCTCTTGTTGCTCTTGCTTTGTTTGTAGAAATCTACTGCTTTCTATCGATATGAATACCTTTAGCAGGAACTGGCTCTTCAAACAGGCATTTTCCCCTCCTTTCCCATCATTTTCACACCCAGCCACTTCATGCATGTATTTGTACATCTTACCAAGCCTCTAAAATATTTTGAGTTTTCAACCCTCAAATTAGATGTTTCTTCACATGAAAATAGTTAGGAATCTTACGCAGAGAATTATGAGAAAACATAATTGCTTGAAAATAATAATCATGTATGACAAATAATTAAATTAAAAATTCTAAGAATTGAAAATATTCTCTGTGTGTTTCTTATCATTAAACACATGAGCAATTTAAAATTATAATAATTTTAAAAATACAAATTCATGAGATTAGGTTTAAACCAACAATCTCTGAGTTATCTGTGTCTCTAGATGTGAATGATTAGCTGTCTCTAATTTACCATTTTTTATTATTTATCATTGTTTCTTGCCTATCAACCTTTTTAAAGATGCATTAGGCCTGGATCAGTGGCTCAGGCCTGTAATCTCAGCACTTTGGGCTGCTGAGGCAGGTGAATCACCTAAAGTCAGGAGTTCAACACCAGCCTGGACAAAATGGCAAACACCATCTCTACTGAAAATACAAAAATTAGCTGGGTGTGGTGGTGCACACCTGTAGTCCTAGCTATTTGGGAAGCTGAGGCAGGAGAATCATTTGTTTGAACCTGCAAGGCAGAGGTTGCAGTGAGCTGAGATTGCACCATTACAGTGCAGTCTGGGTGACAGAGTAAGACTCCTTTCAAAAAAAGAAAAAAAAAAAAAGATGCATTAGATCCGTCCTCCTTCTTAATCCAGTGTCAACTAGTATTTCTATTAAGATTTTGCTGTTCCCTCTGCAAATCTTTATGACTTCCCTTCTTTGAGCCCTTTTCTTTGGTCTGTTTTCATGGCACATCACTTCACGCTGTTTCACGCTTCCCTCTCTTCCAGATTCTGCTTCTCTTGCTTGCTACGCTTGTTGTTCTATTCTCATCCTGCCCATACTTCTCAGTCTTCACACACATTTTCTGCCGTACCTGTCATTATTCCTGAGTTCACTTTCTGCAGTTGCCCTCAAGCTAAGTGGACTAGTTTCAAAGTTCTCTTCTTCACTCTTTTTTTCTTTTTTTGAAATGGAGTCTTGCTCTGTCTCCCAGGCTAGAGTGCAATGGTGTAATACCAGCTCACTGCATCACTGCAACCTCTGCCTCCCAGGTTCAAGTGATTGTTCTGACTCATCCTCCCGAGTAGCTAAGATTACAGGTGCCTGCCACCATGCCCAGCTAATTTTTGTATTTTTTAGTAGAGACAGGGTTTCGCCATGTCGGCCAGGCTTGTTTTGAGCTCCTGACCTCAGGTGATCCACCACACCTAGGCCTTTCAAAGTGCTGGGATTACAGGCATGAGCCACCACTCCCATCCCTTTGCACTTTATAAAGCCTAAGAGAAGCTGTTTATCCATCCCTCCTTCTGGATAGCCATAATTGTCTCTATTCCCTCTTCTTTTATCCTCCAAGGAATATAAAACAGCTGGTATAGGCTGGGTGCCACACCTCATGCCTATAATCCCAGTACTTTGGGAGGCCGAGGTGGAGAGGTGACCTGAAGTCAGGTATTTGAGACAAGCCTGACCAATATGTTGAAAGTCCATCTCTACTAAAATTACAAAAATTAGCCAGGTATGGTGGTATGCATCTGTAGTCCCAGCTACTCGGGAGGCTGAGGCAGAAGAATTGCTTGAACCCAGGAGGTGGAGGTTTCAGTGAGCAGAGATCATGCCACTGCACTCCAACCTGGGTGACAGAATGAGACTCCATCTCAAAGAAAAACAAAAAACAAACCAGTAACAACAACAACAACAACAACAAAAGACCAGCTGGTATTTTCAGTCCTAGAAGCAAGTTGTCCATATAACTGAGAAGAATAAGGAGACTATATACAAAGCATATGAGTAATGTAGTGAAATAGCAACATATGGTCTCTGTCTGTGTGGAGGATTGTATATAATACTCCAACTCTTCTCACCAGTAAGAACTTAGAAATTTTTCAATTCTGCATGCCTAATAAACTTAGCTAGTAGTTGATTTAAAAAGTAATGTGATAAGGAGAAGAATGGAATTTCTTTTTGTTGTTGTATTTATATATTTTGTAGTTTCTGGTTGTTTAATTCTTCACTGCTTGTATTTTGCAATAGGTAGCATACTATTCCTAACTTGTTAACAAGAGTACTCAAGATCATAATCATTTCATTGGTGGACATATTTTAAGTCTCTTGACTATCTCCTTTCATAGTTTTTAAAATTGGGATTAAATTGCCTTCTGTTAAACAGTCATATTCTTTACTTTTTTTTTTGGCTAGAACACAGCACAAAACAATATTAGTGTTAAGGTAATTTCAGTTTGTGTTTATAATTCTGAGACTACATAAAAATAAACACGTGACTAATATGTATGATACTTAGATTTAGGAATTAGAACATGTTAATTCTCAATCTAATTTTTTGCAGTTTATTCTATTTAATTGGTAGCTATTGTCTTAACACAGATTTATTTGTAATTTCAACATAATGACCAGAAAGGAAGTAAAAAAATTGTATGGATCCAAGGAAGTATCATCTCAAGTTAGTCATTTCTTCATAATAACTGTTTTATGTGACCTAATTCTATAAGCTCATTATAGTCATCCCTGTAAGTTAGCTCAGAGGTTCATTGTAGACTCTTCTCACGAGTGTGCAATCTACCTTTATAGATCCCATACATAACTGCAGTATAGGCATTCTAGCACCAGGTGGCAATAGTAGTAATTTATAGCTGGTTAGTCTTGGGTCGTGCAGGTACCTTAAATTCAGAATATCAGTCAAAAAGTGTCTCTTTATTTAGGGCACTATGGGATACTAATCACGTTCTTCTAATTTTATTATTTTTACAAATAATATTTTCTCATATGAATTTTTAAATAATTTACATTACATAATCCATATTGTCCATTTCCCTTTGTTTAGATGTTTGCATCTCTTTGCGTCTTTCTGCTGTGCTTCCCAGCCTTACTCCATGAAAACATGTTAGGAACACAGCTGGAACTGTTTTTAAATTAATAAAATTGAGCCATCTTCCACTTTTTGAGTTAGCACATTCTCAGCCATTTCTTTCTAACATCTCTGCCTGCTCCCCATACCTTAATTTCATATCCAATCTTTAATTAACTGAACCAAACTGATTATAAAACAATCATTACTTTCTCTTTTTACACTCAAATGGTCCAAACAGCAGAAGGTTTTGAGCAAGATTCCCAGCTGACTAGAACAAGCCTGGGCAGTTTAACCGTCGTATTGAAAACACAATGGGATAATTGTTTAATAAACCTTAACACTGGGCAATCAAAAACTGTCAGTCAACTTAGCTTTCATAGATAATATTGAAATCTAGTTCTCTAAAACTGTCTAAACATTAACCAAGATAAGCGACCTGTTTTAATGTATTGTAGTCTCTAAGAAGCCAGGCCACGGGAGAAAAATCAGACTTTCCCAGGTCTCACACATCCAGGCTAAATATAGCAAAGAGAACAGAGCAGCAGAGGTGGGTGGCTGTTTAAATTCATACCCACTACTATATACTCAAAGCTTAATGGCAGTGACAGTGATTCATAAGCACTTTAAATGTAAGGGTTAAGTTACAGCAAACGAACACGGATGGTGGTAGCTGAAGACACACATTGGTTTGTTCCTTCACATGAAGACCAGCTTGTTCCTCCTACACAGGTTGAATGAAGAAGAAAGGTCCACAGAGATAAACAATAAATTAATAAAATACAATCCATTTTGACGGAATTAGATTCTTTTTCTCTGTTCTTCATTTTTTCTGCCTCTTTTTTCCATTCCATGCTTGTGAGAAGAATAGCCTCAGATATTCAGTTTATAGGAGAGTATGTTTTTAAATATCACAGAGAAATCCATATTTGTTTTGGCTGACACTCAATAGCTAATTAGTCTTAAACAATCTGGTAAAAGCTTGAACAGAGACTTTTTTTTCTTTGAAATTCCCTCTGTGGCTTTATAGGACCCAGCTTTTCCAAAAATCTTTAGACAAATTTACAGTATATATGCAGCTAAATGCCTTCTTTTTTTTCTAGTTGCACTGATCTGTGCTGAAAATTGTATCTGGTTTATGATAAAATTGGATATGATAAAATAATGGTAGCTGGCACTTACTGATGACTTCCTGTATGTTAAACCCTTATTCTCAGCTCTTCATGTAACTTATTTAATATTTACAAAACCCTGATATTATGATACTTATTTTTACAGTTGACAAAATTGAGACAGAAGCAGTTGAGTAAATAGTAGACTAAATACAGTATGTGGCAACAGTTTGTATTTCTATTAAGTTAGACAAAGCACAATCAGGATGGAGGGTTTAAGCTTTGAATAATCTGTGGGAAACACATGCTTTACTTGAGGGGGTTAAAAAAAAAAAAACCAGAGTCCCTGTAGAGACAGCTGTCACATAAACAGACACTCTGACCTCATAGCACGTAGAAGACTATGCTAGTCCTCCGAAATGTAAAGAAGTGACTTTGATGTTTTTTATATGTATGATTCGCAACTAAAAATTAAAACGTGTTCATCATGCCCAAATAGTCATATAAATACCCACATGTTCATACAAATTTTCATTTAATGATATTCTTATTGCATGTAATAAAATCTGACATTGCTTGTTATTCTATTTTTTTGTGTGGTTGAGACTCATAAATTGATTACTTAAACTACCAATGGGTTATAACCTGCATTTTGGGAAACAAGCTGGTTTGTATAACAAAACAATAAATAAGATCAAAATCCGAATAGATGAAGAGTGGCATTACATTTTACTGTACTATTTGATATCTTCTATATATGATAAATAAAGAAAATCCACTATAATAATATTTCTTAACTGCATATGAATTTTCCTGTGGAAAGGTAAAATTGTGATCATGTGCTCCTTCTGGTAATGGGCAGCACAAAACTATGAAAGCCTGGCTGTTGGTGCTAAAAAATAGATTCAAAAGGCACAGAGCATCCAAACATTAGAATGGCAAGAGAAACAGAAGGATCAGAATTAAAAAGAGAAGTGAGTTGGGGAAAAGGCACATGGGAATTTCAGACTTAGGCCAGCAGAAGCTTTGACAGCATGGAGTAGTGGGAAGAAAGGAGAAGGTCGGGCTGGCCAGAAGGGACAGTGGGTTGAGAGCTAGAGTATAGATAACATAGAGGAACATAGCTAATTTGGGATTGATTTTAATGAGTGTTCAGATACATAATCCAAGGGATCTTGCTGATGGATCCCAGTAGAGAGAGATTCCAGACACTGGTGATATTCAATGTTAGGCAGACCATGGAATTGTGGCCCTGAGGTGATGGTTCTCAGACTGTAGAATGTATGTGAATTACATGATGTATTTGTTTAAAATTCAGATTCCTGAGTGTCATCCTCAAAAATTCTGAATATATGGAAACCCAGAACTCTGCATTGTAACAAAAGTATAGCCATGTCTTGAGAAATACCTCTTCAGTATTTGGAGAAAGATCCAAATGGAGCTAGGAAAATGGTGACAGTGGATACCTATAGGAACTTGGCCAATTCTGTCTTTGAAAAGACTAAACATTAGTGGGAGCTCATGTTTAAGCCTTACCAGGCAGATGGGATGCCAGGCCTTGAGTTGCAAAGTTGACCCTAAAGAATGCTGTCCTGAGGGCCAAGAATAACCCTGCCTGATACAGGAGTCAGAACTGCCTCCAAAAATTGTTGTGTCTTGCTGGGACCATGAGCAAACGTAAATGGGTCTTCTGAAAACTAGTAAGAATGAATTGCTGAGGGCATAGAATGAAATTTAGAGAAAATTCTAGATGAGGTCAAAGGTACAGATAGAACAAAATTTGGCCTTTTGGGGGCAAGCAGGGACAGGACATCAAATAGAACAGAGGTCTTCCAAGATAGGCATAAGTTCCCTAATGAACTCATTTTGTCATGTCTGACGTGTACATAGTTTGTCTTTGTAAATTCTCATCTTGACATTACCAGTAATCACCATCAACAAGTATACATGAAATGCTTTGTTTCATTCTATTATTTGGTGTGATCAGGAGTTAAAATTTAGCAAATATCTTTGGTTTCCCTTAGCCACAAAGCTCTTAAAGAGTTAATGATTGATAACATGGAATTTGAAATCACCTTTTACTTTAAATTTCCATTCGTTCATTTTCAACAATTTGACCTTGAGCAGGTTAATGGGCCTGGACGGGTTTTAATTATTGAACATATGAAATTAGATGAGGTAAAAACATGTATTTCTTGGCTGATATCTCGAATTCTCAATATAATATGGCAAAGTGAATGCATTGATTTTATTTTTCAGGTGAAGAAATGGAGGCTTAATAGGTTAAGTAACTCAAAGTCATAGAGTTAGTAAGAAGTCGAATCACAACATATTAACAGCAATATTTACCCCAAAGTTTAGCATTTTCTTCCTAAGTCACACTGCTGCCTTCACTGTCCTCCACTAGGATGACTTTACCTTGTCTTATTTCTTATTCTAGCAGGGACCAGTGGAGAAAATTTTGCCATCATTTCTTTCACGAGTTAAGTCAGTGAAAAGGGAGAAACTGCCTTCTCTTTCCCTCAAAACATGTATTTTATAAGAATGAGAATGGTTCAATAAAACCCACCTGATGGTTAACCATTTAAAGTTATTTCCATGAATTCAATAAAGCATTTCTTAAGTAGGAAGGTATGGAGGATTTTGATATAGTTAGGAAGAATCTCTGCAGGTTGATAAATTTGTCAGCGGAGTTATAATGTAAATTGCTACACCTATTCTGCATGGGATTTGGGAACATTACTTTAAAAAAAAAAACAAACTATCTGTTTTGTTGTTGGGAAGGCAGAATCAGGATTTTAAATCCAGTCTTTGGAAGCTCTGCCTCTACCTGACCTGGGATGCTTGAAGTTCATAGCAACAATGATATACTTAAGTGGGAATGTGGAATTCCACTCTTTGATTCATTTGAGCATAATATAGAAGCCAACATTTTCTTTTCTCTTTTCAAGTTCTTCTCTACATGACCGAACAAGTGATCTAGGCGTGGTTTTGATGATTATTTCTGGAGCTTGGAGCCAAGATAGAAAGAGGTATAGCATTGCAGTTTGGCTTTCTTGCCTGACTATAAAGGAATGCACAAAAGGTGCCAATTTCATTGAGTGTAAGCCCAAGGACTCTTGCAAAACACTTTATAAATTCCTGCCTTAATGAACATCATTTGTGGCCAGGTGTGGTAGCTCACACCTGTAATCCCAGCACTTTGGGAGGCTGAGGTGGGCAGATCATGAGGTCAGGAGTTTGAGACCAGCCTGATCAACATCTACTAAAATTACAAAAATTAGCCTGGCATGGTGGCACACACCTGTAATCCCAGCTACTCAGGAGGCTGAAGCAGGAGAATCGCCTCAACCCAGGAGGCAGAGATTGCAGCAAGCCGAGATTGTGCCACTGTACTCCAGTCTGAGTGACAGAGCAAGACGCCATCTCAAAAAAAAAAAAAAAAAAAATCTGTAGTAGAATATGCCATCGTATTAATGTCATAGTTTGATAAATTTAAGAAAACTAAGCTCACTGTTTTCTGAAATGTTATGAAAATTTAGAATTGAATATTTTTAAAAGACAACATTTTCAGGTCATTTATTCTAAACCTTAAAAAAGTCCATTATTAAATATTCTTGTATTCTATGTGTCTTGACTTTCAATTAAAATTGTTAGATATTTTTATCACAGGATTCTCTGCACCCCTAATTTAAGGAATGGGTACATTTTATCTGTGAATAACAGAGTGTCTTATTACTGCTTTTTTCATAAGTAAATGAAACCACAGCAGGGTGTTAATCCACAATATAGTTTTGCTTTCTCCCTTGTCCCCTCAGTTTAAAATTGAACTTGGGACATGAATAGAAAACAGCATCTATATTAAACTACTTTAAAAGCTTTTTTACATCTCTTGATTCAAAACTCTGTTTTTTACAAACCAAGTAGGATGATTGTAGCTGGCATTAAATTGATCTATTGAATGCTAAAGTTCTTTTTGTATAACACAAACCCAGCATGTATAGCTGTGGCTAAACCTCCGTCACCCTCCCCTACAGAGGAGTCTCAAACTGAATTCACAGGGGATCTCCTTTAGCAATTTCTGAGTTTTATATTCACATAATTTTTAGACCTTCATCCCTGATCATCGGAAAGATATTTTTTTAACAGTTATGGACACTTGTGTTTTAAATATTCAAAGAAAATGCACCGCAGCATTTTGCACAGACAGCTGCTGCCAGAACATCTGCTAAACAACAACACTTTGATTCCCACTGACCTAAGTTAGAACATATATTGACAACCTGCTTCAGCCTTAAGATTTGCTAGCTATTTTAATAAAAGTCCATTAATCAATTCCAACCTGTTTCTCATAATAAAGAGTAACCTCAGGAGAAAATGATATGACACTGAGCAAATAATGCCTATTTGTAAAATTGTTTAAACAAGTATTCACATGAGAGATTCTTGACCCAGAGGGATTTATATTATGCAGGTTCATTCTTTTAAGGGTAAGTAATTACTTTTCAAGATGAGCATTAATAATAAAGATTTGCAAAGACATGTTTAGAGTTTTATCTTAAATGCATCAAGACCAGTCCTTCTCCTGTTGCATAAAATTATTCTTCTTTGCTGGAAACTTTTATCTAGTTCGAAGGGAGCTTACCTGCTTTGTCCAGTTGCAACCAGGCAATTGCATATAAAATTTAAAATATACAAAAACATCATGTGAAAAAAAAATAGAAAACCCTTGACTTAATACGTTACTGTTCAGTTAATAAACTGTAGGTTGTGATCTTTTACTTAGTCAAAGTTTCTAGAGGAGATTTAAAAATAGTGTTATATTTTAACATAATTTCGGTTATTTTTTATTTTTATTTTCTTTATGCTGGAGAGGATGTGGAGAAATAGAAACACTTTTACACTGTTGGTGGGAGTGTAAATTAGTTCAACTATTGTGGAAGACAGTGTGGCGATTCCTCAAGGACCTAGAAATAGAAATTCCATTTCACTCAGCAATCCCATTACTGGGTATATATCCAAAAGATTATACATTGTTGTATTTTATTTAATTTTTAAATATAATTTTATTGATAGAAATTCAAGATCTGAGTAGACTTGAGATATTTGAAGTTAGAAATATATGTTCAAAATCTCTGGTTTGACACAGGTCTCAATTTGTTATTTGTATGACCTTGGATTGTCATATAACCTAAGTTTAATTTTTCTTTTCTGTCAAGTGCAATTTATAATAAATTTTACTTACCTCATAGAGTTATTATGGATAACTAATGATATACTGTTTCTGAAACATTTAGAAACAGCAAAGTTCCAAAATTGTTTGAAGAGTCGAACCCCTCATCTTAGACATGAGAAAAATGAAGCCCAGAAAAATTGGTAGGAAGGTCTGAGACTAAAAGCTGAGACTCTTAATGAGATTGAGGAACCAGAAGAATATATATTTCCAAGTCTCAACTTAGAGTTTATTATAACCGATTGGATTTTATTCAATAAATAATGCACAGAATATATTATATATTACTGACATATAAGAGTTCCGCAAAGGGTGACCAAGACCCTGAGAGGTCTGCAAGGCTGGGATATGAATGATATAGACCTGTGGCTCATTTTTGAGAGATATTCCCAAAGTGTGTATGAGAATGGCTACCCAACAAATACCTTGAGGAAAGAGAAACTGCAGATGCCTGGAATTTCTCTCTAATGCAAGACTTATTGGAGAGCCAGCCAGTGGAATAGAACTAATCAATATTATACCTGAGGCAAGTGGGGGAAGAAGGTTCCGTCATTGTGGAGTGTATAGTTTTAAGTTCTTTGAAGTGAGGAAGTTTGTGGAGGGGCCATGTTGTGAAAATAAGTGGGCATTGTCAAATCAAGGGTGGCTTTTTTTTTTTTAATAGGAAGTTATAAAATTCAAGTGTGTTAATACGAGATATAATGCTGTAATATGTGGGGGGGGTCACATGAACTTTGGAGTTAGTTTTGGGTTTGAACGTTAGCTTTGTGAATTTCACAAGTCATGTAATTTCTTTCTGGGTCTTAGTTTTCCTAAATAGAAACTGAAGATAATGTTACTTATTTCTTAGGACTATTAGTAAAACAGAGAAAATATTTGTGCAATCATTTGCATATACTAACATCTTTAATAAATGCCACTTCCCTTGAGATCTATTTATCTTCCTAATTATCTGTGTTTGCATATTCATTGGATTACTTTTATTCAACCTCATTTGTTCTTGGTTCCTTTCAATGCCTACAGGTTTGTTGATAAATTAGCTTAAACTGTTTATAGTTCTATTTTAATGAATTTTATGTTACTTCTGCAATAATTATTATTAATACATCCTGGTGTGATTTAGTAATAGGTTCCATTTTAGAGAAATTTTAAAGAAAATGTGTTTTATTTTTCCTTGAAACTTTCAAACATTTAAAATTTTAAATTAAAATGATTCTACTAATCACTGAAATAAAAAAGTAATAGAGGCACAATGTATTTTCTATTTTATCTCATATTTTAGGTAATATTTTTCATGCTTGCCAAGTATCTATAAACGACTATTTCTACCCAAGTTAGATTCTGCTGCTAAGTGACCATGTAGCATTTGAAAAGTAATTAAGCTTTTCATTGCCTCCATTTCTTCAGCTGTAAAGTGGGGATAGTAATTTTCCTACCTGCCTTCTAGGGTTTGTTGATGATCAGATGAAATAATAGTTGTGAAAGTGTTTTAAACACCTTCATGTATCATTTAAGGAAAGTTTTTATGCTAAAGTATCTCTGTCTTTAGAAAATTCCACTACCTTGCTTAGTATTTTATAATTTATTAACAATAACAAAATACCTCTATTGGGGCATTTTTTATTTTAATATCTTCTCTGAACATCTTGAAGATCTTCACTACATTTTTAAAACAATTTTTTATTTCTGTGAGAAAATTTAACACTACCAAAATGAGACACTTTAGAATTAAAGATTGTGATACTAAGATTTCTACTTATTTTATCTTACGAATAGGAAGGATTACAGTGTCTTAGAGATATTCATGATATGACCTAGTCTGTAAAATTTTTAAGTGAAATATGTTAAAAGTTACTCAAATACAAGTGGCAAATATAAGATGTAGAGAGTTGTGTTTCTGCATGAAAATATCGAAGGAATGTAAAGTGCTAGTCATGGCAAGTGTAAGAACTATAATTAAATTTCTCACCTTGTTAAAAAAATTGATATTAAAAACATGTTAAAAAATACACCTCTCCTTGTAAAGTTTGTGGAGATGGGAGTTTCTTCTAAGACTGTGGATGTTCAAACAACTCTAGTTCTCTACCATGTTCCCACTATCTTTAATCAGGATGCTCATGTAACAGAATGCCGGGCCAGGCGCAGTGGCTCAAGCCTGTAATCCCAACACTTTGGGAGGCCGAGGCGAGTGGATCACGAGGTCAAGAGATCGAGACCATCCTGGTTAACATGGTGAAACCCCCGTCTCTACTAAAAATACAAAAAAATTAGCTGGGTATGGTCGCGCGTGCCTGTAATCCCAGCTACTCGGGAGGCTGAGGCAGGAGAATTGCCTGAACCCAGGAGGCGGAGGTTGTGGTGAGCTGAGATGGCACCATTGCACTCCAGCCTGGGTAACAAGAGTGAAACTCCGTCTCAAACAAACAAACAAACAAAAAACCAGGATGCCGTACTGGTATTAAACCCAAAGTGATCATCAAGCCACTTTCTTATTATTTTCTTTCTCTTTTTACTTTCTTTGACACAATGAATTTCAACTCTAAGAGTTGTTTTATGTATTCATTTAGCAAATATCTACCATGTAACTACTATACAACTATTTCTCAAGAAGCTTAAAATTGAATGGAGAAGCTATATATAGAAAAAGAAATAATGGATTATCAATACCACAAGAAAATTACAGAGTAATAAAGTAGATTAGGGGAGTAGACATAACCTTATAATTTTACTATGAAGGTATATTAAGAGAGTATACTTAACCTCATAATTTTACTAAGAACATCATAATCTGAACCACATGTATTTCATGAAAGACCTGACCTCCTTGTTGTTCAGAGGTGCTAGCATTTGCATTTGGCCTCAAAGACAGATAAGGCCCTTGATAAGTAAAGATGAAAAAAAATAATATAGATGTTTAGCAAAACACTCATGAAGGTATAGAAAAAGAGGAGGACAGTGTTGTTACTGCAATGAAAAAACAAAAACAAAAAGCACTCACCCAGTCTAGTCGGAGCACACACAGTAACATGCAGCAGAGTACAAGGACATAGCTCTGGCCCACTGAGTATGTAATTGCAGAAGGTCTTGAATGTAAGCCGATCAGTTTGCATACAAATTTGAATAAAATGGAGAGCCACAGAAATTATTTAATCATAGTATTGAGATAACCAAACTGTATCATCTCCAAAGATTAGAGAGATTAATTTAACAGAAGTTTACAGGCTTGGGCCTGCTTCCTATTTCTACAGTGGGAAGATATTAGGTAGTGTGGGCAGAAAAACAGCAGATAATTTTACTATGAGGAGCAAAATCCAAACCACATGTATTCAATGGAAGCCCTGAACTCCCTGTTGCTAGATGGAGAAAGAGACTTGCTCACAGTGAACCAATAGCCTACTTGGGCTCAAAGGCCATATGCAAATTTTTGTCAGATGAAGAACATGGAAACAATTCTGCAGGAAATAAAAGCATTCCTTTTTTTAAAAAAACAGGAATTCTCTAAGAGAAGAAAATAAAAAAAGAGGCAAAGGACTGGTCATATTTATACAAAAAATATTTTCCTCTGTTAGTTTTGATACATCTCTACTTTCTTTTTTTTTGGGGGGGGTGGGGGAGGAAGGCAGGAAGGGAGGGAAGAAGGACGGTAGGGAGGAAGGAAGGGATGAAGGGAGGAAGGAAGGGAGGAAGCGGGGAGGGAGGGAGGGAAGGGAAGGAAGGAAATCAAGCAATGAGGGAGACATTGCCGACCTGGATCTAGAGGTTTACAAGTTGATTTCTTTTTTTTTTGAGAGAAGGAAAGAAAAAAAAAATAAGTAAAGGAGTGGAAGAAAGAGGAAGAGAAAGAGGGAGAGTAAATGGAAATATTGCTTTATTTTGAAAAAAATTGGGTATTATTAATGGCCAATCAATGTTTCATTTAAACTTATGGGTAGGTGTGATGTGGTATTGACAAGAATGTATATTTTGTGTATTTGAAGTGGAGAGCTCTATAAATATTTATTAAGTTTACTTGTTCCGGATCTGAGTTCGAGTCCTTGATATCCTTATTAATTTTCTGTCTCATTGAGTCTAAGTCTCTATGTATCTGGGTGTTAGGATCGTTAGCTCTTGTTGTTGCATTGATCCTTTTACCACTGTATCTTTGTTGCTTTAAAATCTATTTTATCCGATATGAGAATTGCAACTCCTGCTTTTTATTTATTTATTATTTATTTTTGCTCTCCATTTTGTTGGTAAATCTTTCTCCATCCCTTTGTTTTGAGTCTTTGTGTATCCTTGCATGTGAAACAGGTCTGGATGTAACCTGCCGTTGGGTTTTGGCTGTGTCTTTTGATTGGGGGATTTAGTCGATTTAAATTTAGGGTTACTGCCATTTGATGTTAACTGGCTGTTTTATCCATTCGTTGGTGTAAATTCTTCTTTATGTTGGTGCTCTTTACTTTTTGGTGTATTTTTAGAAAGGCTAATACTGGTTGTTTCTTTCTGTGTGTAATGCTTCTTTCAGAAGCTCTTGTAAAGCAGGCCTGGTGGTAATAAAATCTCTGAGTTCTTGCTTGTTCATAAAAGATTTTATTTTTCCTTCAGTTGTGAAGCTTATTTTGGCTGGATATGAAATTCTGGGCTGAAGGTTCTGTTCTTTGAGGATGTTGAATATTGGCCCCCAGTCTCTTCTGGCTTGTAGAGTTTCTGCTGAGAGATCTGCTGTAAGTCTGATAGGCTTGCCTTTGTGGGTAACATGACCTTTCTCTCTGGCTGCCCTTAGTATTTTCTCCTTCGTTTCAACCCTGGTGAATCTAACGATTATGTGCCTTGGGGTTGCTCTTCTTGAGGAATATCTTTGTGGTGTTCTCTGTATTACCTGGGGTTGAATTTTGACCTGCTTTGCTAGTTTAGGAAAATTTTCCTGAATAATATCCTGAAGGGTATTTTCCAGCTTGGATTCATTCTCTCCGTCGCATTCAGGTACACCTATCAAACATAAATTTGGTCTTTTCACATAGTCCCACATTTCTTGGAGACTTTGCTCATTCCTTTTTATCCTTTTTTCTCTAATCTTTTCTTCACATTTTATTTCATTAAGTTGGACTTTGACCTCTGATATCCCTTCTTCTGCTTGAACAATTCGAGTGTTTAAACCTGTGCATACTTCTTGGAGTTCCTGTAGTGTATTCTTCAGTTCCATTAATTCACTCATACTCCTCTCTAAGTTGTCAATTCTCAATCGGATTTCATCAAACCTTTTTTCAAAGTTCCTAGTTTCTTTACGTTGGGCTACAACGTGTTCTTTTAACTCACCGAAGTTTCTTATTATCCATTCCTTGAAGAGTGATTCTGTCATCAGGATGCGCTCGTTCTCCATCAAGCCTTGTTCCATTGTTGATGTGGAACTGTGATCATCTTTAGAGGGAGAGGCGTTCTGATTTTGAGTATTCTCAGCTTTTTTACGCCGGTTTCTTCCCGTCATTGTAAATTTATCCCCCTGCCGTCTTTGAATTTACCAACTTTCAGATTAGGTCTCTAGAGTGGACGTCCAGGTTGTTAGTTCCCAGGGCCAGAGCAGAAGTGTTAAAACTGATGGTGCTTTTCTGCCCAGGATTCTCCTGTCTGGCTTCCTTCTTGTGTCTGTAGTAGGCGACTCTGCCTTCCCGGGGCTCCAAACCTCGGTCAGAAGGGGAACCGGTCCCGTTTACTCTGCGCCGAGCGCTGCCGCACCGAGGTGCCATCACAGCCACTGCGCCAGGCTCTGGTGTCGTGCTGGGGGCCCTTGTGGGTCCTCCGAACCTGTTTACTCTGCTCCGAGAGCTGCCGCACCGAGGTGCCGGTGGAACCGCTGCGCCAGCCATGAGAGTCACGCTGGCCACCAGTGTGTTTCCTCCACTGGGGGATCTTCTGCTCCGTGAGCAAACAGAATTTGTCTGAAAGTGTGGCGTCCTCTAGTTCTCCGTGCCTTCCCTGAGAGCTGCAATCCCGGGATGTTAGCAATTGGCCATCTTGGATCGTTCTCCCACATCCCTACTTTCAACCCACTTTTGTTTAACAATAATCGATGTAAAAGCAAATGTCCCATAACAGAAACCTCAATGCTGCTCTAATCATGACACTAGAGAGATATATCAAAGTAGAAGAAAACAGCTTCCATAGAAGGACAAATAAATACATGAGTGAAATGGACTTTTAAAAATCAGCAATCTTACATAACAAAGGATTCTTAAAAGGCTTTTGCTTAACCTTGCAAAATTATGAAAAATGTGGATTACATGCCTAAAGATTTGTTCACTTGGCATTCCAGAATCATTACGTGGAGTGCTATTCCAAAAGTTTATCATGGAAGGATCAGGGAAATTATTTCAAAGAGATCTCTCTACACCCGCATAGTAATACAGACTGACAATATTACGAGCCATGTGAAGGCTATTAAATAGAATTTATAGGTGACAGAACAACAATAATAGTAATAAACTATTATAATAAATAACAATAAACAAAAATAAACTACGAATCAAAGCTAAGATGTTTTCTGTGAGAGAGCCATAACCTTTTCATCTTTCTTGGACTCACTGTCAGTAGAGGGAAGGGAAGAAGGTATTTTCTGTGAGAAGAAAAAACATAACAAGAAAAGATGATTCTATGCTTATTGTGGCTTGTGCATTCTACTGGGTGGTTTCACAGAGTCATTTAATTTATTCCTCACAGTAACTGTTGCAGAGGTAAAATATGAAAATAAGTTAATTATTTTTTTTTCCTTTTACTATGCTCAAGTATCTATTCAATGACTGCTTATTGAGCACCTACCTACCAAATGTGCCTTACACTGAGAACAAACTAGTGAACAGGCAATGATTTTCCTGACATTGTAGGATATACGTGATAGACACAGGTAAATCTATAGTCAAACAGGAGTTGGAGTAAATTTCTGTGAAGAAATACAAAACTGCTGTGAAGAAAGCAGAGTGAAAGAAACAGCAGGAAGATAAAGGGTGTGGTGGAGGTAGTATTGCATGCAATCAAGGCTTCTGTGAGAAAGGGATGTTTGGGAGATCTGAGCAAAGTGAGGAAATGAGACACAGAACTCTGCCAGAAATGCATTCCAAGCCGATTGAACAGTACATGCAAAGGTAAGTGGGAGGAAGGAAAGAGTGATCTTGAAATCTTCAAGAAACAGGATGGTGTCACTAGAGAAGAGCAAGCAAACTGGCTTTGTTAGCAGTCCAAGTTTTCTATGGCGTCAGAAAATAATTGAAGCCATGGGTTTAATCATCTACAAAAGGAGGGACTTGAATATTTAAAGGACATGCAAAGGAGGGTATGCTGGAAACAGAGACTGAAAGAAGTCAGAGATGTGGGAGTAGAACCAGCGAGGATAATGAAAGAACAATGGAGCATTTCAGGAAGAACAACAGGGGCAATCATATTACATGCAGCCAAGAGGTAGGATGAAGACCAAAAGATGCCCATTGTGTTGCTCTACATGGAGATCCTGACCGTGGTGATTTCCCAGTAATTCAAAAGAGAAAGAATAGCTTTTTCAACAAATAGTGCTGGAACCACTGGACAGCTATAAGCCCCACCCCCCAAAAAGTCGACTTGACCTAAGCCTCACACCTTCTATAAAAATTAACTCAAATTCAATCATAAACTTAAATATAACACATAAAACCATAAAACTTGTAGGAAAAAAAACAATATATTTGGGATCTGGAGATAAGCAAAGAGTTGTTAGATGTTAGCACAACTCATAAAAGAAAAAATTGATAGGTTGGACCTCATCAAAACAAAAAATTTTGTTATTTGAAAGACCCCAGGCTGGGTGCCGTGGCTCGAGCCTGTAATCCCAACACTTTGAAAGGCCAAGGCGGGTGGATTGCTTGAGGTCAGGAGTTCAAAACAGACTGACCATTAAAAATGCAAAAATTAACTGGGTGTGGTGGTGGGCACCTGTAATCCCAGTTACTCAGAAGGCTGAGGCAGGAGAACCACTTGAACCCAGAAGGCAGAGGATGCAGTGAGCCAAGACTGTGCCACTGCACTCCAGCGTAGGCAACAGGGCAAGACTTCATGCCTGTAATCCCAGCACTTTGGGAGGCCGAATCACCTGAGGTCAGGAGTTCGAGACCAGCCTTGGCAACATGGTGAAACCCCATCTCTACTAAAAATTCAAAAATTATCCAGGTATGGTGGCATATGCCTGTAATCCCAGCTACTCGGGAGGCTAAGGCAGGAGAATCACTTGAACCTGGGAGGCGGGGGTTGCAGTAAGCCAAGATTGGGTCACTGCACTCCAGTGTGGGCAACAGAGTGAGCCTCTGCCCCACAATATAAAAGAGAGACTCCATTTACAGGATGAAAAGACAAGCTATACACTGGGAGAAAATATTTGTGAGTCATGTATCTAACAGAATATATGTGGAGAATTCTCAAAACTCAAAAATACAAAAAAAAAAAAAAAAAGCTCATTTTTCCCCCCTAGATAGAGTCTAGCTTCGTTGCCCAGGCTGGAGTGCAGTGGCACAACCTCAGCTCACTGCAGCCTGTCTCCTACCTCAGCTTCCCAAGGAACTGGGACTACAGGTGCGTACCACATCTCGCTAATTCTTTTTTGTATTTTTTCGTAGAAATGGGTTTTCTCCATCCTGCCCATGTTGGTCTCAAACTTCTGGGCTCAGGTAACGCATCCATCTCAGGCTTCTAAAGTGCCGGGATTACGAGCATGAGCCAGTGTGTCCCGCCAACAGCTGAATTTAATAATGGACAAAACCTCGTTTCACCATGATGGAGCTCTGGATGGTAGATAAGGAGATAAGCACATGAAAAGATACTCATTATTATTGGTCATCAGAAAAATACAAATAAAAACCACAGTGAGTTATGACTACACACCTATTGAAACAGTTTATTTAAAAAAAATCATACTTTGTTTCTTATTAGGTATGTAGTAAGCATCAAGTGTTTATTAGTATCAATATTTATTGGGAAGTATTTTTTAAGATATAAACATGGTTATATGAGCTTTGATCTGAAGCAACTTTGTATACATTATATTTACTATTATTTTAAGTTCAACATTTAGTATAAATCGTCTTATTTGTCAAGTAACCACTACATAAATCACATTTTGTGGAAAGAAATGTAAAAGTGAGAATTTAGAAATGTTTTAAGATAGTTAGAGCTTCATGTGAAGTTGTGTTTTAAACATTGTTTAATGCTTGGGAAGCAAGCATTAAAACAAATCAATATAGTCTAACATAATTAAGCTATTCCAAAATATCCTGTTACTTTCTTTTCGTTTGTTAATTCTCCCTATACCATGTATGTAAAGTGTCGACAGTTCTGCCAGGGTATACTTAGTGATCCAACTTATGACAGAATGAAGAGTTTTGTTGTAATTTAAAATTGAAAACATTTGATTGTATTGTGCTGAAATACCCTGTGATATTGTATTACTATATATAGAAAGCACACATGTATTAGTCTGTTCTCACATTGCTATAAGGAACTACCTGAGACTAGGTAAAAGAGTTTGTATTGACCCACAGTTCTGCAGCTACTCAGAAAACATGGCTGGAAGGACCTCAGGAAACTTAAAATCGTGGTGGAAGGTGAAGGGGAAGCAGGTACATTTTACATGGCCTGAAATGAGGGAAGAGAGTGAAGGGAGACGTGCTAAACGCTTTTAAAACATCTCATGAGAACTCAGAACAGCAAGGGGGAGGTCCAACCCCATGATTAAATCACTTCCCATTAGACCCCTCTCCAACATTGGGGATTACAATTTGACATGAGATTTGGGTAGGGATTTGAAGTTTGTCATTACTATGCTACTTTTCTGAATGCATTTTACATATATCCTACTACAACTTACTTTTGAAAATTTATTCTATCTGTATATTTCTATAAACCAAATATAATGAGTTTTAGAACAATGGTTTTGCATGCTTTTGAACCATATATATATTTATATAGTGATAAGACTGTATATATTGCATAAGACTCTTATGAAAAAATTAACTTTATTGTTATAAATGTAACTCCAATTTCTAGTAATCTGCTAGGTTTTTATTTGAATCATCTCTTTTTTTTCTTTATTAGTCTAGCTAGTGGTCTATTGATATTATTTATTCTTTTAATGAACTGATATCTGGTTTTTTTGAATGTTTTGTATGGTTTTTGCCACTCAATTTCATTCATTTCAGCTCTAATTTTGGTTACTTTTTGTCGTCTGCTAGTTTTGGGGTTGGTTGGCTCTTGTTTTTCTCATTCTTCTAGGTGTGATGTTAGGTGGCTAATCTGAGATATTTCTAACTTTTTGATGAGGTTATTTAGTGCTATAAATTTCCCTCTTTAACCGTGTCTTGGCTGTTCCCAGAGAGTCAGTACTTGTTTCTTTTTTCTTTTTTTTTTTTTTTGAGACAGAGTCTTGCTCTGTCACCCAGGCTAGAGTGTAGTGGTGTGATCCTGGCTTACCCCAACCTCTGCCTCCTGGGTTCAAGTGATTCTCCTGTCTCAGCCTCCTTAGTAGCTGAGATTATAGACACGTGCCACCATGCCCAGCTAATTTTTGTATTTTTAGTAGAGATGGGGTTTTCCATGTTGGCCAGGCTGGTCTTGAACTTCTGACTTCAGGTGATCCTCTTGCCTTGGCCTCCCAAAGTGCTGGGATTACAGGCATGAGCCACTGCAGCCAGCTGGTTCTTATTAGTTTCAAATAACTTGTTGATTTGTGCTTTAATTTCATTGTTTACCTGAGTCATTCAGAAGCAGGTTGTTTAATTTCCATGTCATTTTACTGTTTTGAGTGATTTTCTTGGCCTTGATTTTATTACATTGTGGTTCAAGAACGTGATTCATATAATTTTAGTTTACTGAATTTTCTGAGAAGTGTTTCATGGTTAATAGTGGGGTCAATTTTAGAGTACGTACCATGTGCAGATGAGAAGAATGTATATTCTGTTGTTTTTGGGTGGAGTTCTGTAGATGTTTCTTAGGTCCACTTGGTCAACTGTAGAGTTCACGTCCTGAATATCTTTGTCAGTTTTCTACCTCAATGATTTGTCTAATATTGCCAGTCGAATGTCGAAGTCTACTACTATTATTGTATGGTTATCTAAATCTCTTCAAAAGGTGCATATATGTTTAGAATAGTTAACTCTTGTTGTTGAATTGAACTCTTTACCATTACATAATGTTCTTATTTGTCTTTTTAGATCATTGTTGGTTTATAAGTCTGTTTTGTCTGAAATAAGAATAGTAACCTTTGCTTTTTTTGTTTGTTTTTGTTTTGTTTGTTTGCTTGGTAGATTTTTCTTCATCTCTTTACTTTGAGCCTATTGGTGTTACTGCGTTTGAGATGAGTCTCTTGAAGACAGCATCCGGCTGTGTCTTCCTTCTTTATCTAACTTGCCACTTGTGCCTTTTAATTGGGGCATTTAACCTGTTTACATTCAATGATGATGTTAATATGCGTGGATTTGATCCTGTCGTGGTGGTGTTGGCTGGTTGTATATAAACTTGAAGGTATAGTTACTTTATAGTGTCAGTAGTCTATGTGATTAAGTGTGTTCTTTCATGTTGATCTTGTGGAATCTGATGACTATGTCTCTTGGGGATGGTCATCTTGTATAGTACCTTGCAGGGGTCTCTGCATTTCCTAAATTTGAATGTTGGTCTCTCTAGTGAAGTTGAGATAATTTTCATGGGTAGCATCTTCAAATGTGTTTTCCAAGTTGCTTACTTTTTCACCCTCTCAGGGATACCAATGAGTTGCATATTTGGTTTCTTTACATAATCCCATATTTCTTGGAGATTTTGTTTATTATTTTTTATTCTTTTAAAATTTTTGTCTGACTGTGTTATTTTGGAAAACCAGTCTTCAAGCTCTGAGATTCATTCCCCAGTTTGGTGTATTTTGCTGTTAATACTTGTTATTCTCTTAGGAAATTCTTATGGTGAATTTGCCATCTCTATCAGGTCAGTTTGATTCTTTCTTAAAATGGCCATTTTGTCTTTCAGCTCCTGTATCACTTTATTGTAATTCCTTAGATTCCTTAGTTTGGGTTTCAATTTTCTCCTCAATGTCAGTGATCTTCATTCTTACCCATATTCTGAATTCTATGCCTGATTTTTCTTTTTCTTTCTTTCTTTCTTTTTTTTTTCCAGCCATCCCAGACTGATTAAGAACCATTGTTTCCACTGTGGGAACTAGTGTGGTTGTATGTAGGTGAGAAGACTCTCTGGCTTTTTGAGTTGCCAGAGATCTGTACTCATTCTCTTTTATTTGTGTGGGCTGATATTCCTTTAATATTTGAAATTACTATCCTTTGTATGGGTTTATTTGTTTGTTTGGATGGAGTCTCACTCTGTTGCCAGGCTGGAGTGCAGTGACACCATCTTGGCTCACTGCAATCTCTGACTTCCTGGTTCAAGTGATTCTCCTGCCTCTGCTTCTGGAGTAGCTGGGACTACAGGCACGTGCTACCATGCTCAGCTAATTTTTGTATTCTTAGTAAAGACAGGGTTTTACCACATTGGCCAGGATGGTCTCGATCTCCTGACCTTGTGATCCACTCACCTTGGCCTCCCAAAGTGCTGGGATTGCAAGCAAAAGCTGCTGCACCTGGCCTGGCTTATATGTGTTTTTTTTTTTTTTCCCTTTATCTTCTTTGATACCCTTGGGAGTTTGATTGTGACATAAGGTAGATTCAGCTTACTAACTTCCATTCTGGACAATTTCAGGGGACAAAGTCTCAGCTCAGCATTCCTGAACTGTGTGCTATAACTCTCGGAGTCTAGTACCTGGCTCCCAGCTTAGTTCTCTGTCTATTCATGGTTAGGAATTTGTTGCACTGGAGGGGGTTGAGGTGTTCCTGGTCTTCTGGCCTCAACACCCCTATGGGGTTGCCAGCCAAAGTTGGGGTGGTGGCAATAAGATCCATGCTTGCATGCATGTGCCAACAGCCAAAGTGGTGTGTCAGTGTGCATGTGCGTTGGTTGGGGCAGAGAAATGGTAGGATCCTTTGTCTTAGTTTTTATAGGTGCTGTATATTGGCCAAATATTCTGGTGTTGTATTTTGCGCTGCGATTGAATAGGAGGCGCTTAAGAGTGTCAGCCCGCATATAGGTTCTTGCTCTGGGCATAACTCTTTTGGGTTTTGGCACATTTGGAAGCAGTGTTCTATGGTTGTGGGGCAAGGTCCACTTGTAGACCTTGGAGTGCTCCCTCTGATTCCTGGCTTCATATTCCCATTTCTTTTGTTGAGTGTTCTGGTCCACAGGGCTCCCTCAGGCAGGGGCTGCAGTTTGAATACAGGCCATATTCTTGATGTATAGGTCTTGCAGTGGGAGGCACACCCTACTCCTCCACTGGCCTACAAACTGGGGAGTCTTACCTCTCTCAGTGATCTGAGAGTGAGGGCTCCTCCCTGCTTGGGCACCATATGAGCCTGCAAGTCCCACTTGGCTAGGAGCTGTGGTGGGAGGTCACCTAATCGGCTGTCTAGGTGCTTTCCCGGGAACATTGGGTTGCCGCTGCCACAGAGCTCAGGCAGACGTGGGAAAGTTGGGCTGCTAGCAGGTATGGCCTCTCTGGCTATGGAAGGTGAGTGGGTGGAGTTGCCCACTCCACATCTGGGTGTTTCCTAGGACAGCAGGAGGCCAAGCCCCTAGGCAGAATTCAGGCAGAAGTAGTACTACTGGGCTGGAAGCTCTAGCAGTAGCAGCCTGTCCCGCTACCTGTAGTGGGGATGGCTGGAATTGCCTGCCCTGCCATCCAAGTATTTTCCAGGACAACAGGAAGCTGCACCCACCAGCTGAGTTCAGGCAGAGGTGGGACTGCTGGGCCAGCTTCTGGCCCCAACCCTTGTCTGGTGAGGGGGAGTGGAACAATCTTACTGCTCCCAGGCACCCCAATTGTATCCTCTGTTAGGGCTATGGTGCTGATGCCAGTGTGTTCAGGGGTCCAAGCTTTGTAGAGGTCCCCTTGGACTTGAGAATTGTCTTTGTAAAACATCAGTGCTCTCTGCCTCTGTTTAGAAATGTGGTGGAGAGGGGGTGCTGGTGCGTAGGCACAGGGACTCTCCCATCCTCAGTGTGCACAGGTCTCTGTGAGACTGTGAATTACCCTGGAAGCTCTTACTCACTCACTCACCCTTTTCTGTGTCAGGCTGCTTCTCCTGGCTTCATGTTGATTCCAGACAGGCAGCTGCCCAGTTTGGCTCCTCTCTACTTTCTGTGCAGCACTTGGTGCCTGGATGGATGCTGACATGGTTTCTTAGGTGATTGGGTTGTAAGGTTATTGCTCACTAGCCGTTTTTCTCTCTGTGTGAATGGCATATATGAGCTTCTTCTAATCCTCCATCTTGACCCAATCTCCTAAATTTTAAATATAGCTCTAACTCATTATTCTTAGTGTTCATGGTAGTAAGTGAGACTACATAACTATGCAGAATTACTTGTGGGACAGTTCTCTAATGTATATAAATTTGGGGTTTACAAATCTTCACACTTATATGAGTTACTGCTTCAAAGTGAGTCAACCAATTAACAGCCCCACGAATGGTATTTCAGAGTTCCAATTCCTTCACATCCTCACAAGATGGATATTGTAAAAACATCTAATTTTTGCTAATTAGATGCATGTATACTGGCATTTTATTATTATTTTCATGTTTTTCTTATATTTTTATATATTAATATGTTAAGAGAAGAAAAAATATGATTGGCTGTTCTATTACTGGCCAATCATATTTCCCCTTCTCTGAATTGCCTGTTCATATTTTTGTCTGTATTTTCTTATTGTGCTATTTATCTTTTGAAAACAGTTTTTGAAGTTTTTTCATGTTTTCTGAATATTCTTATGTTAATTACATAAAAGATCATAGCTTATTTTTAGATTTTATGACTTTTTTTTTTTTTTGAGACAGAGTTTTGCTCTTGTTACCCAGGCTGGAGTGCAATGGCGCAATCTCGGCTCACCGCAACCTCCACCTCCTGGGTTCAGGCAATTCTCCTGCCTCAGCTTCCCGAGTAGCTGGGATTACAGGCACGCGCCACCATGCCCAGCTAATTTTTTGTATTTTTAGTAGAGACGGGGTTTCACCATGTTGCCCAGGATGGTCTTGGTCTCTTGACCTCGTGATCCACCCGCCTCGGCCTCCCAAAGTGCTGGGATTACAGGCTTGAGCCACCGAGCCCAACTAATTTTATGACATTTTTAATGTAAAATTTTTTGTTAATTATAATTTCAAATTTAACAATTTTCAAAAATGTATATTTAATGTATTTTGTTTAATAATTTTTTGTTTCATTAAGGTCACAAAGATTTATTTTTCAAGTTTTAAAGTCTTGCTTTTTACGTTTAAGTCTTTGATCCACATGGAATTGATTTGTTTTTTTCATGGTGTCATGTTCAAATCTAATTTTATATTTTTCTCTGTGGATAACCTGTTTTCTTAGTACCATTTTTTAAGTAGACCAACATTATTAAATTCGTATATCTATCAAACTCTCAAATATAAGAAGGGATTTTGTCATATCAGTTGAAGTAGTTTTTTACTGAGGATTTTGGTATCTCATTCATGTATTCTGTTTTCTTCTTTTTTTTTTTTTATTTCTTTGAGATGGAGTCTTGCTCTGTTACCCAGGCTGGAGTGCAGTGGTGCAATCTCTGCCTCCTGGGTTCAAGCAATTCTCCTGCCTCAGCCCCCTGAATACCTGGGATTACAGGCATGCACCATTATACCCAGCTAAATTTTGTATTTTTAGTAGAGATGGGGTTTCACCTTCACCATGTTGGTCAGGCTGGTCTTGAACTCCTGACCTCATGATCTGCCCACCTTGGCCTCCCAAAATGCTGGGGTTACATGCATGAGCCACTCCGCCTGGCTGTATTCTGTTTTCAATACCACACTACATTAATCATTGCAGTTTTATAATACTAATTGATTATCTGATAGTTAAACTCCTATCTGATAAGTGATTATCTGATAGTTTAAGTCCAGACAGATTATCTGTTTTTTTTTTTTTTTTTATTTTCCCAAACTGTCTTTGTTTTGGCTTATTCCCTATAAATTTTACTATCAACTTGTTATGATTTCCCCCTTCTACCCCCAAAATGCCTTATTAACCATTGATTTATTTACATATTTTATAGATTAATTTTGGAAGAACTATAACATATTTTTCAATTTATTTACTCAATTTTTTTAATCTTCAACATATTTCAAGTTTTTGTATAAATAGTCTGACATTTTGATATATTTATTGTAAATAATATTTAAGTAATTAATTTAAAATTATTTAAAATAAATAATATTTTATGTGCTATTATAAGTGAAATTGTTTCTACTTTAATTAAACATTGATTTTGAAATAATTCTAGATTTATATGCAGTTTTTACATGTAATCCAGACAAATCCGTGTAGCTTTTCCTTATGTTATAAAAATAGATTCGTAAGGTATATATCTATTTGGAATTGGCACTTTTTAAAATCAGCATAAGTCGCTAGAGATTAATCTAGATTGTTGCAAGAATCAGTAGTTCCTTTCTTTTCTGAGTAGTATTCCATGATATGAATGAACATAGTTTATTGAACAATTCACCTGTTGAAGGACACATGGGTGGTCTCCAGTTTTTGGTTATTACAAGTAAATATTTTCATATATGTGTTTGTGGGAACACGAGTCTTCATTTCTTTAGATAAATGCCCAGGAGTGCAATTACTACGTTGTATGGTACTTGTATGTTTGTTTTTTAAAGAAACTTTAAACTATTTTTCCACTATGGATGTGCCATCTTATATTCCCACAAGCAATGTATGAGAGATCTATCTACTCTGTATCCTCCCCATTATTTTGTGTTGTCACTTAAAAAAAAACAAAAACAGTTTAGCAACTCTGTTGGATGTGTAATGATACTCATGTGGTTTTGATTTGCATGTTCCTAATAAATAATGATGTTGAACATCTTTCCATGTCTTTATTTGCCATGTGTATATCCTCTTCATTGTAATGCCACTTTATCTCATGATATGGTTTGGCTGTGTCCCCACCCAACTCTCATAATGAATTGTAGCCCCTATAATCCCCATATGTCATGGGAGGGACCTGTTGGAAGGTAATTGAATCACACTTGTGGGTTTTTCCCATGTTGTTCTCATGATAATGAAAAAGCCTCATGAGAACTGATGGTTTTGTAAAAGGGCAGTTCCCCTGCACACACTCTCTTGCCTGCCACCATGTAAGACATCCATTTGCTCTTCCTTAATCTTCTGCCATGATTGTGAGGCCTCCCCAGCCATGTGGAACTGTGAGTCCATTAAACCTCTTTCCTTTTTAAATTACCCAGTCTTGGCCAGGGGTGGTGGCTTACTCCTGTAATCCCAGTGCTTTGGGAGGCTGAGGTAGGCAGATCACCCGAGGTCAGGAATTCCAGATCAGCCTGACTAACATGGTGAAACCCCATCTCTACTAAAATTACAAAAATTAGCCAGGTGTAGTGGTGGCCACCTGTAATCCCAGCTACCTGGGAGGCTGAGGCAGGAGAATCACTTCAAATTGGGAGGTGAAGGTTGCAGTGAGCCGAGATCATGCCATTGCACTCCAGCCTGGGCAACAGAGCAAGACTCCATCTCAAAAAATAATAATAATAAATAAATTACCCAGTCTTGGGTATGTCTTTACTAGTAGCATGAGAACAGACTAACACATCTCATTTGTCCATTTTCTAGTTGTATCATTTGTTTTTTATGGTTGAGTTTTGGGAGTTAATTATATATTCTAGACAGTCATCTTTTGTTGGATATGTTTGAAAATATTTTCTCCTTGTCTGTGGCTTATCTTTTTATCTTCATAAGGAGGTAATTCACAGAGCAAGAGTTTTTAATCTTAATGAAATTCAATGTACTTTTTTTCTTTTATGGTTCACACTTTTAGTTTCATATTTAAGAACTCTTTGCCAAGGTCTAGATTTCAAATAATTTGTTCTATGTTTTTTCTAAACATTTTATAGTTTCATGTTTTACATTTAAGTGAATGGTCCATTTTAAGTTAGTTTTTGTAGGTGTGTTGTTATAGGTCAAACTGTAATTTTTTGCCTATGGGTGATCCATTTTGTCTTATTTTTTGTGATGGTTGTTTGTCTAGATCCATTTTTACAGGTTTTCTAGCACCATTTGTTTAAAATCATACCTTTGCTCCATTGAATTGCTTTTGCTCCTTTAACAAAGATCAGTTGACTGTGTTTATATGGATTTATTTCTGGCCTTTCTGTTTTTTACCATTTATCTATTTATCCTTTCATCAATACCAAAATATATTGATCAGTTAGTTTTATAGTATGTCTTGAAGTCTGTAGTGTCAGTCCTCTAACTTTGTTCCCCTTCAATGTCATGTTGGCTATTCTGGGTATTTTGCCTCTCTACACAAACTTTAGAATATGGGTGTTGATGTTCACAAATTGCTTGGATTTTGATTGGGATTCTGCTGAATCTATAGATAAAGTTTGAAAGAACTGACATGTTGACAATACTAATCTTTATATCCATAAATATGAAATATCTATCTAGTCCTTTGATTTCTTTTGTCAGAGTTTTTGTCGTTTTCTTCATGTAAATCTTGTTAGATTTATAGGTAAGTATTTAATTTTGGGAGTGCTAATGTAAAAGATATTTTGTATTTAATTTCAAATTTCATTTGTTCATTGCTGGCTTATAGAAAAATAATGAACTTTTGTATGTTAATTTTGTATCTTGCAACCTTGTTATAATTGTTTATTAGATCCAGAAGGGTTTCTTGGATTGATTTTTTTAATACTGTACATAGATGATCATGTTATCTGTGGACATAATCACTTTACTTTTTACTTCTTAATCTGTATACCTTTCATTTTTTTCCAGTCTTATTGCAGAGCTTGGTGGGAAAGCTAGTTCCTCACCATTATACATCATGTTAATTGTAGGTATTTGGTATATATTCTTTCTCAAGTTGAGGAAATTTTCCTTCTAGTCTTAGTTTGTTGAGAATTTTTACAACAGTTAGGTTTTAGTATCTGTCAAATACTTTTTCTCCATCTATTGTTATGATCATATATTTTTCTTCTTGAGGCTGCTAATGTGATGGATTACATTAATTGATTTTGAATGTTCAGCTAGCCTTATACACCTAAGATAAATCTCACTTGTTCATGGTAAATAATTTATTGTACACATTGTTACATTCAATTTGCTAATATTCTGTTATGGATTTTTTGCATGTACATTCATGAGAGATATTGGTCTGTAGTTTTCTTGAAATGTCTTTGTCTCATTTTGATATTACAGAAATGCTAAACTCATAGAATTAAGTAGAAAGTATTCCCTCCACTTCTATCATCTGAAAGAAGTTGCATAAAATTAGTATAATTTTTTCGTGAAGTGTTTAATAGACTTCATCAATAAACTTATTTAAGTCTGGTAAGATTTTTTAATTAAAAAAACTATAAATTTAATTTCCTTAATAGTTAAAAATATTATTAAAAAGTCAATTTTATTTTGAGTGAGTTGTAATTTGTGTTTTTTAAGGAATTAACACATTTCATTTAAGTTGTCAAGTTTATGTGTTAGAATTGTTCGTGGTATTTGTTTTCCTATTATCCTTTAGATATCTGCAGGGCCTGTAGTAATATCTCCTTTTGTATTATTTATATTGGTGATTTCCATCTTCTCTCTCATTTTCTTTGTCAGTTTTGCTAGATATTTGTTAACTTTATTAACTTATCTTAAAATGTATGGACCTAGGTTTTGCTTCATTACTTTCTCTTTATAATTTTTCTTTTTTTAATTTTACTGATTTCTGCTACCTTTATTATATTATTTCTTCTGCTTGCACTGGGTATAGTTTGCTCTTCTTTTTCTAGGCTTATAAGGTGCAAGCCTAGATTATTGACTTGAGACTTTTCCACTTATCTAATGTGTGCATATAGTGCCATCAATTTCTTTCTCCTTACTGCCTTCATTGTATCCCCCAAATGTTGATATGTTATATTTTATTTAAATAAATAAATTTATTTCTAGTTATTTTATTTTATTGTTGTAGCTTTTGTAAATTGAATTGTTTTTTGATTTTTATTTTAGCTAGCTTGCTATTGGCATGTAGAAATACTACTGATTTTTGTATTTTGCTTTGGATCTGCAGCTTTACTGAATTCATTTTACTAGTTCTAATAGTGTTTTAATGCTGTCTTTAGAATTTCCTATGCATAAGATTATGCCATTTGTAAACAGATATAATTTCAATTCCTTCCTTATAATCTGGATGCTCATTATTTCTTTTCATTGCCTAATTGCTCTGACTGAGATTGAGTACTATGATGAATAGAAGTGGTGAAAGGGCCATCCTTGTCTTGTTCTAGATTTTAGAAGGAAACTTTCAAGATTTCCCCTATTTAGTATGACGTTAGCTGGGGGTTTCTCATATGTGGCCTTTATAGCATTGATGTACGTTTTTTCTATACTTAATTTGTTGAGAATTTTATTATAAAGATGTTGAATTTGATCAATTTTTTTTGTGTGTGTGTCATCAGGTTTTTGTCCTTGGTTCTGTGAATGTGATGCATCACATTTATTGATTTGCATATGTTAAACCATCCTAAGATCTTTGGAATGAATCCTGCTTGATCATTGTGAGTGACCATTTTATGTGCTGTTGAATTCTATTTGCTATTATTTTATTAAGGATTTTTGCTTCAATTTTTACCAGGGATATTGGCCTGTAGTTTTTTATGTTGTGTCCTTGTCTGGTTTGAGTATCAGGGTGATAATGGCTTCATAGGATGAGTCTTCAAAAATTTTATTCTCTTTGATTTTTTTTTGAATAGTTTGAAAAAAAATTATATTAGTTCTTAAATTTTGATAGAAGTTAACACAGAAGATATTAAGTTCTGGGCATTCAAGTTTCTTACTTCTTATTGATCTGCTGAGATTTTCTATTTCTTCCTGGTTTGATTTGGTAAGTTGTATGTGTCCAGGAATTTATTCATTTCTTTTAGGTTTTCTGATTGTTAGCATAAATTTGTTCATAATAATCTTTTATATTTTTAGATATATGGATATATATATACATATACGTATATACATATACATATATATATATGTAGAGAGAGAGAGACCATAGAGAACCTTTAGAGATGTATACAGGGCCTGTAGTAATATCTCCTGTTTCATTATTTTAGCTATCGTTTTTTTAAATAGGCTTTCTTAGCCTTTCTCCATCTCTTCTACCTCTAAAACTTTTAATGTGAACATGTATTTGCTTAATGGCATACCATAGATTTTGTAGACTTTCTTTGCATTTTTTATTTGTTTTGTTTTCTTTCCTCTGACTGAGTTATTTCAAGAGACCTGCCTCAAGGTCAGAAATTCTTCTGCTTGATCTTGGTCTAGAGATCCTTTATATCTCTGTGGTATCAATTGTAATGTCTCAATTTCATTACTAATATTATTTATTTGAATCTGCTCTCTTTTTTTCTTAGTCTAGGTAAAGGTTTGTCAATTTTTATCTTTTCAAAAAAAAAAACAAAAAACGAACTCTTCCTTTCATTGATCTTTTGATTTTTAAAAATTTCTATTTCATTTATTTCTGCTCTGATCTTTGTTACTTTTACTCATTTTGAGTTTAGTTTATTGTTACTTTTCTAATTTTGTGATGTGTTACATCAAGGTTGTTTATTTGAGATGTTTCTCTTTTTCACATGTAGTTGTTTATTGCTATGAACTCCCTTTTAGAACTGATTTTTCTGTATCCCATAGGTTTTGGTATGTGGTCTTTCCACTTTTTTAACCTCAAAAATTTTAAATTTTTAAATTTACTCATTAATTGCTCAGAAGTATGTTAATTTTCATATGTTTGTATACTTTTTAAAGTTTCTCCTGTTAATGATTTCTAGTTTTATTCCATTGTGGTCAGAAAAGATACTTGTTATGATTTGAATTTTTAAAAAATGTTTGAGACTTATGTTGTGGCCTAACATATGGTCTATCATGGAGAAAGTTTCATCTGTTGATGACTATATACTGTGGAGCTATTGGGTGGAATATTCTGTAAATGTCTGTTGATTCCATTCAATCTAGTATCTAATTTAAATCTATGTTTCTTTGCTTATTTTCTACCTGATTGGTATATCAGTTGCTGAAAGTGGAATGTTGAAGACCCTATTATTATTGTATTATAGTCTCTCCCTTCAGATCAAATAATATTTGCTTTATATATTTGGATACTCTGGTGTTGGGGACACTTATATTTGTAATTACCATATCCTTTCGCCGAATTAACCCCTTTATCAATACATAATGACCATCTTTTTCTCTTTTACAGTTTCTGACTCAAATTCTATTTTGTCTGCTGTCTTTTGGTTTCCATTTTCATGGAATATATTTCCCATCCCTTTACTTTCAGTCTATGTATGCCCTTACAGATAAAATGAGTGTCATGCAGGCAGCATATAGTTAGGTCTTGTTTTTTATTTTGCTTTTGTTTTTATCCATTCAGGCACTCAGTATCTTTTAATTAGAGAATTTAATTCATTTACATTCAAGGTTATTATTGATAGGTAAGAATTTATTCCGGCCACTCTGTTAATTGTTTTCTAGTTATTTTGCATAACTTTTGTTACTTTCTTTTATCCTGTTGTTTACCCTTGTGGCTTGGTTATTTTTTGTCATGATAAGCTTTGATTCTTTACCCTCTCTCCTTTGTGTATATACTATAAATATCTGTTGTGACTACTATGGGACTAATATTTAAAAACATATAGTTATAGAAGGCTATTTTAAGCCGCCAACTTAACTTTGATTGATTAAAAAATTCTAGACTTTTACCCTCCCACCATTTATAATGTTAAAAAATTATTGCTTAAATTTACATATTTTATTTATTTATTTATTATTTTTTATTGTACTTTAAGTTCTGGGGTACATGTGCAGATCTTGAAGAACTGTTGCATAGGTACACACATGCCATGGTGGTTTGCTGTCTTCTTCCCCCTGTCACCTACATCAGGCATTTCAACTCAAATGTCCATCAGTGATAAACTGGATAAAGAAAATGTGTCACACATACACCATGGAATACTACACAGCCATGAAAAACAATGAATTCATGTTCTTTGTAGGGGCATGGATTAATCTGGAAACTGACATTCTCAGCAAACTGACACAAGAACAGAAAACCAAACACCGCATGTCCTCACTCATAGGTGATTGTTAAACAATGAGAACACATTGGCAAAGTGAAGGGAACATCACACACTGGGGTCTCTTAGGGGCTAGGGGGGTAGGGGAGGGACAGTGGGGAATGGGGAGTTTGGGGAGGGATAACACTGGGAGAAATTTACATATTTTATATTGTGTATTCCTTAACAACTTATTGTAGCTAAGATTTTCATTGACCATTTTGACTTTTAATCTTCATACTAGAGATTTGAAAGATTATATGCCACCATTGGAGTAATGCAGTATTCTGAATTTGCTTATAAGTTTACTTCCACCAGTGAATTTTAAACTTTCATATGATTTCAGGGTAGTAATTAATGTCCTTTCATTTCCAGTTGAAGCACTCCTTTAAGCACTTCCTGTTTGGCTAGTGTGGTGATTATGAAGTCCCTTAAATTTTATTTTTCCTTTATTTCCTAAAATTAGCTTTGCTTGGTATAGTATTCTTGGCTGAGAGGTTTTTTTTTTTTCTTTTGTTACTTTCAATATATCATCTCTTTGTCTTCTGGCTTGCAAAGTGTCTTCTGAGAAATCTGCTGATGGTCTAACAGGTATTTTCTTATATGTAACTTCATACTTTTCTCCTGCTGCTTTTAGATTTCTCTCTTTGTCTTTGAATTTTGATGGTTTGATTTAGTGTGCCTTAGAGAGGACTTCTTTGGGTTAAGTCTAAATGAAATCCTTTGAGCTTTATGGACCTGTCTGTTTGTATCTCTCCTAAGATGTGGGAAACTTTTAGCTATTATTTTTAAAAATAGGCTTTCTTAGCCTTTCTCCATCTCTTCTACCTCTGAAACTTATAATGTGAACATTTATTTACTTAATGGTGTCCCATAGATTTTGTAGACTTTCTTTGCTTTTTTTGTTGTTTTCTTCTAACTTCATGCTTCTAGAAGGATCATCTAGTCTACAGTAACCAGTTAAGTAACTGAGTTGCCTTTGTGACCTAACTTCACCCAGGTACTCACATGACATATTGGATGAGAAACTTTGCATGTAGGATATTTTAAAATTTTCCCTTATGACTAACTAATTTCCAACTCTTTGTTAGTCCATTTTGGTACCTAAGTCCCAGCTTATAAATTGTTATATTCTTGACCTCAAAGTATTCTGTTTTAAAAGTACTATCAGTATTTCTCAAAATTATTTAGTTTGCTTTATTCTTTACTCAGCTCAATAGAATTTCTTTTGTGTCATATCATACCATTCTAGAGCTATAAGTTTCATCAACTAGTTTTTGTTTTTATACTAGTTTTGAGTTATTTTAAGCAATATATAGGTATATATAACAGCTCATGAAGCATAAATGCACAGCTTACAGGGCAAAAACCCAAATAAACACAATTAAGGTAAGAAATCAAAGAATGCCACTCCCCAGGAAACCCCCATTATGTCTCATCCCCAAAATAGTCACTCTACTCCCTATAACACATGCTATCCCTCCCAACGCTCCCTCTCAACATAATGTATTGATTTAATTTGTTTTAAAATTTAGTTTGTATAAGTGGAATCAAATAGAACATATTCTTTTGATTCTGGCTTCTTTTACTGCACACTATTTGTAAATTTATTATGATTATTGTATGCACTTGAGCTTATTCATTTTCATTTCTGTTTTCATTCTTGTATGTGATTTAAACATACCACAGATTATTTATTCTTTCTACCATTAGCAGACATTTAGGTTGGTTTTAGTTTGGGGCTATCAAGAATAATGCTGCTAGGAATACCTTTGTATATGTCTTTTTGGGCATTATTTGCATGCATTATTTTGGCTGAATGGTGCTATTCATATATATGTAAATTATTTACACAGCTAAAAAGTTACTGCCAGCAGAGATTGATATTTATAATTGCCACACAGCCTCAGCAATATCGTTTAAGTCAGATTTTTAAACTTTGACCAATACAAAGGTATATAATGCTATTTCATTGTAGCTTATTTGGCATTTCATAATGACTAATGAAGGTGATCCACCTTTTATGTGTTTATTGGTCAATATATTTGATATCATCATTTTTGAATTAGCCATGTTAAGTCTTTAGTCCAATTTTCTATTAAGTTTCTGTCTTTTTCCGATTGGTTTGTACATTTCTTGTATATTCCAGACACGGTCTTTTGCCAGCTATATGTTTTGAAATTATTTTATCCCACACTGTGGCTTCCTTTATCTACTTTGATAAACAGAAAATTTTTATTTTAATATATTCCAGTTGAATTTTTTAAGGTTGAGACTTTCAGGAACTTTAAAACTTTAAAAACATAAAAAGACCATGCCACTCAAGGCTTACATTTAATTTGAGAAAGCTTTAATGATGTACTTGTAAGAATATGATATGTACATAAACGGTGCATGGCATTAAAGTTCAGACATTACATAAGGCCAATGGGAAAACAAGAGCGTGTTGAGATATGGTGCAAGAGATAAATTTTGAACTCCCTTTAAAGAAAATGCAAAATTTGATTTTATAAAAAGAGAGGGCAGAATATTCAGGAATACTAAAGAAAATATGACAAGATGCATAAAGTAAGCAGACATAGAAGAAGGGGGCATGTAGAAACCAGAACCACATTACTTGGACTCAAATTCTTGCTTTGCTATTCCTTCCCTGTGACCTTGGGCAAATTACATAAATTTTTTTTTAGCTCAGTTTCACGGTGTATAAAGTAGGAAAGGGATATTATCTATTATCTGCTTTATGACAGGCTCAAAGTCGAAAGTAAATTTGAGTACCTATTAAATTGTCAAGAAATATTTGTCATTATCATTAGGAAAATTAATATATGTGCAGTGGTCAGTATGAAAAATTAGAATCAACTATTAATTGAATACTTATATCTCAAACATCCTAATGAGTATTCTATAATAACACTCATCTCATTTGATGCTTAGAGCAACATTATAAGGATAAATAATTATTTTAAAGATGAGGCCATCAACTTTATTGAAGACCTGTATAGAGAAAAACATCATAAATAATCCTAGCTACTTATGGAATGCCATTTAAGGGCAGACCTTGAGTGCTAGAATGAAGAATCCATGCTGTGCTTAAGGATTCACTAGAGGTAATGTAATGATTAATGAAAATTATATTCTAGGAAAATTTAATCTAGCAATAGTTTACAGGATGGTCAGGAGTGTGGAGTTGCTAGAGGGATATACAGAAGGTAGGAAACCTTATAAATTGAATAAGCCTGACTTTACCTATGGTTTTTGGTTCGAAGAGAAAACAACTTAATAAAATTAAAGATATCATATATGACCCTATCTCATCATATATAGTAGTGCTTTAGTCACATAAACCAAGCTAAATAAAAGCTAATGTAAGACCTTTCCAGTGAGGTCTTTGGTTAGTGCCTTTGTCTGCTTCGGCTGCTATGACAAAATATCACAGATGGGGTGGCTCAAACAACAGATACTTATTTCTCATAGTTATGGAGACCAAAAAATCCAGGAGCAATATGCTGCTTGATTTGGTGCCTGGTGAGGGACCTCTTCCTGGCTAGTCGAGAAATGCCTTTTCTCTGTGTCCTTATGCAGTAGAGAAAGAGGGTTCTGGTCTCTTCCCCGTTTTCATAAGGGCACTAGCCCTACTGGATTAGGGCGTCACTGTCATCTAACCTCAATTACCTCCTTATAGGTCCTATTTCTAAATATAGTCACATTGGAAGTTAGGCCTTTGAATTTTGAATTTTGAAGAAACAAAATTGAGTCCATCACACTCAAGATAATTTGGGATTCACCTTTTTACATGAAGGCCTGAGGAAGCTCAAAAAAGTGACAAGAAATTAAAAGCCTCTGAGGCTGACATGCTGCCCATAAGCCACTACTTGTGCTTCCTACAGAAAACGTTAATATTTGTGAGTTTAAAGAAGACTGAAAGTGTTGAGACAATGGTCAAGGTTACAGCAGAGGCACAACTGCCTTGCATTATTTTCTAGCCCAACCTTTCTAGGATTTATTTCCAAGCGGCCCAGAGAGAGGAGCTATAATGAAAAGCAACTTAAGAACTCTGTTACTGGAAAAATAAAAGAAAATTAACATCTCAAGGTGATATATAACTTTGCCTTTAATGATTATAACACCATTTATGCAACACTGGCTATTTGCAAGAATGGTTCATGATGTTATTATCTCATTTAATTTTTGTCAAGTTTATGGAGTTATGCTTATATCTCAAAGTTTTAGACTTAGAGAAGTTCTATAATTTGCTGATTTTTAATAGTAATGATAGAGTAAGTTTAATTCTAGGTATGTTTGATATTTTTGGTCTTAATCTCTGTTCTGTATTGCCCCAGAAAGTGGATGAGGACAACAGGCTGGGGAATACATTACAGTCATGTGAGAGTGACAATGTCTAGAAGGGATGAAATGAAGGAGAATCTGTAGACACTAACACTGTCAATTGTCTGCCAGATCAGCAGCTAGCATTAGCATCCATGACAATCCCAAGAGTTACATCTTGGGTTCAATTATTTAAATGGAAAAGAAATGACCAAAACATATTTGGTATCCCAAATGGCACCAGTGAGACAGCTCAACAACCCACTTTGAACTAGAGGAAAACCTTTTTGCTTAAAAATCCATGAATTATCCTGAGCATGAAAGTCTTTTAGTGACCTTGTTATTTCTGCCAGCTGGTTGTACCTAAGGCAAATGTGGCCACGTGTAATTGGCATGATGGCTCTCTCCGTTATTATCTCATTTTAAAAAAGGATATGAATTGTTTACTTACCTATGTCAGATTTCAATAACATAAACATAAAACACTACTTTGTACTCAATAAGTATTTTTGTATTTTAAATTCAATTTATTTGATCTATGAATTCATGTACTACTAAAAAACTGATTAAATAACTGATTTTATTGAACTTTAATTTTATGACTGGTTTATACTAAATGCTACAGGGATATCCACCCAGCTATATTTTTATATTCTAATTTAAGGGTAAGAAGTAGGTAGTGTTAGAATAAGAATACAGTCTTCTCATACATGAGGCTAATAAATTCAATATGAAAATTTAAAACACATGTAATAAATGACTTGGATGCTGATGAACTTTGTCTGAGTCATAATCATATTCCAAAACGACATTCACTTCTTGGTAGTAAATAGCATTGCCACCTGTAGTTCACCCAAATCTGAAGTTCTCACCAAATAATTCTGAATACCAATAAACTGCTGATTTATATTTGATTTCATGAATTTCCTGTAAAAAAATTTAAAAATAACTGCCTATACAGAGAAATATTAAATGAACCAAATGATGTTGATAATCCGCTAATCTTTCTTTAGAAAAACTCTGTTTTTACGAATTTACATTTGGTTTATTTCATTGCTTTTTTAGGATAGCTGCATATACTGTTGTTCAAAATATATAAAAATAAGGGTAAACAAGCTGGTCTTTGTAGCGTATGCCCGTAGTGCCAGCTTCTTGTGAGGTTGAAAAATTGCTGCAACTTCATGACCAGCATGGGCAACATAGTGAGATATCATCTGAAAAAAAAAACAGGAAAAATATTTTGTGATTCAGGTATTTATATGTAATGGTAATGTATGTATTCTAAGTATGCCCTCTTTGGTTTTTCATATTTTAATAAAGGATTAATGAAGTCAGTAGTTGCTTCTCAGTTTTTCATAAAGTTATATGAAATTATACATAAATGAGAAATTTTTCATGTATAGCTTAATGTTCAAGACATTCATATTATACTAAACAAAGCAAAGAATAAATGAGATCTTCTATTAAATATATTGAGAAAATTTGAAAATCTGCTTTTATATGACCATTTCCTTAACCACAGGATGGACATCCCTATAGTCAATAATAGCAGTGCTACAGGTACTTTTCACATGGTTGTCAATAAGGCAATGGATTGTTTTCTATCTGAGCCTATCATGTTATTCTTCATTTTTAACTAATCTGAATATAATTTAATTTCAGGAATTTTCAGTTTGATTCCCAGGAAAGTAAATCTAATAAGGGTTACACAAAAACCAAAAGAAGAAGGTAACAGGTCTTTTTACCCCACAACTGAATGCATAGATGCAAACTGAATTTTTCTTAACTTTTTATCCATTAGCTCATTGTGGCTCATCACAAGATTCAAGTTTACTGGCATTTACATGTATCAAATATGCAATAAAGATTTTAAGATAAACAAGTCACCAGTAGGCAATCTAGGGTTTTTTACCTCATACAAAATATCTCCACAAATGTATTCTCCTAGGGAAGTAGTTTACAAAAATTAATAAGCTTCAGGATATTTTTACCAAATGAGATCTCAAATACAAATTCAATGTGTAAAGCAAATATAGTAAAGTTGCTCTAATTGCTTCTTGTTTGCCCTACTCCTCTCCTCTCTGAGGAAGCCATTAAGGCTTAGAAGAGGCCTTTTTGCACAGCATAGAGTAAAACACCTCCTTTTTAAGGTGAAACATTTGAATACGATAATACTACACTTCTAACTGGCAGTGCTTCCATAGATATAAGTCCTTAAGGCATCAGTGGTTATTGAGGAAGGAAAATCATAGTTCTTGAATTGATCATTAGTTTAGCCAGAGAATTTGGGCAAAAGTACCATCTTTTCTCTGCCAAAACTTGTCCTAGGTCTTAACTTCTCTATTCCACTTTATATATGTTCCTTCATCTATAAATGAAGAAATTGGTATCAGAACACTTGTCTGTGAAACAGGACACATATCTGTATAATATACATGTAAAATACAAATAAGTAGTCTCTGAGATAATTTATTATATTGTTATGCAAATGGAGAGACCAAAAGCAATAAATATTTTGTTCAAGGAAATTTGATAGAAATTAATTTTATTAATAGAAAGTATTTTTCCTACTCACAGTCTAGTGTTCTGATACAAATTTCCTCATTAATTTGGTGTTATAACTGAATACTCACAAGCCTAAACAATTAATGGTTTATACTCTTTCTTGATATCTAAAGATGATAAATATGTATATATGTTATAACTTTGTTGCATAGATTACATGTTATATAAAACAATATATAATATGTATATATAAATACATACACTTGACTTTTGAACAACATGAAAATTAGGGGTACAGATTTCTAACATGGTAAAAAAAATCTACTTGTAACTTTTGGCTCCCCAAAACTTGAGTAATAATGACCTACTGTTAACCAGAAGCCTTGCCTATAACATAAACAGTCAATTAACACATATTTTATGCATTCATGATGTAACTAATTGTTTAGTTTTTTCAGTGTTTCTAGGCTACCTAGTTTGCAAAGTTTTTCAAATTGTTACTAATGTGCAAAGATTTTTCCAACATATTTACTGAAAAAAATCCTTGTATGAGTAGACTTGCACAGTTCAACCCATGTTGTTCAAGGGTAGACAGAGAGTAAGAGAAATAGAGAATAAATCTGGTAATTGTTTAAGCTTGTGAATATCCAGTTATAACACCCAAATAAACTTACAAATTAAAAACAATGATTGAATATAATTACTGTTGTTTTCATGGTATTATATTCCTGTTTACAATGTGAACATGATATTCCCTGTACAATGCAAGTTCTACTGTGTTTTACCTGCAGTAGATGCCTCAGTATTTTTCCTGTTACTCTCCCTTTGAGCTGTGATAAAAATCTCCATTTGTACAACGTACCTTAATGACACTTGGCTTTTATTTAGTGATAATATATTATTTATACTTCATTTTTCTGGGGTCATTAAAAACAAAGACTAATTGTTGACATTGCAGTTATAACTAGCAACACAAACAATGGCAGTGATGTCACAAAACAGCATTTGTTTAAGGCTAGTGTATAAATAATACAGAATATGTTCACTTGTTTCTTTACTAAAATTAAATTCTCCTAGAAAACTTTTGGAGCTGCAAAATTTATTTCCACATCCAAGTTTAGGAATAACTGAGGTAAGCTGCCTGGGTAGTATAATGTCCTCATTAGCTCTCAAATACTTTTGCTACTTTAGGGCACTGTATTTCTGAGCCAAAATATCAAGGTTCTAGCCCCTAGCTCAGTAGGTCTCCTTGAGGGAGAAAATGAGCCGTCATTAGCCCCGTATCAAAGATTAGCTTTTCCTCTGTTTATTCATGGTATAAAGTGAGAATAATATGTACTCCTAGGTTGTGATAAAGATGAAAGGAGAAAATGCATGTAAAAGTACATTATAAATGATAAAGTGCAATAAAATATATCATTAGTGCCTAGTAGCTGACCACATTCAAAAGAGAGAACTTAAAGAGGTAAGTTTTAGTTTCAAAGACTGTATATTGTAGAAACACTTTCAGCTCATTTCCCCCTATTTTTACCTAATTAAAACATGTTTACGTAAGTGTTGAATTAATGCTATAAAGAACATTTAAAAGTTTTTTTTGACAGAAATTGTGTCTTGAAGTAGTGCGAAAAATTAGTTTAAATAAATTTATGAAAATGTATCTGTGCCCATGCAAACACCTACTTGTATTCCTTTCTCAGAACGAAATTTAATCATGTGCTTTTAAACTTAAAAAGACTTGAAACATAATTTGCTAGGACTACTTCATAGAAAATTTTTTTTTTAAGTTTTCAAATAACTGTTAGAATACCAACAGATAAATCTGAGTCAGCATATATATTTTAAGAAACTTTCTGTAACTAACAAGTTCCTTTCACTAAAATTATTGCAAAGTTTTACTCTCTGTCTCAAGACTAGTCATTCTTACTCACTTTTAGATTCTGCCTTAATTATTGTAGGTTTTCTTTAATAATATGTTTCTCTCTGAAAATTACATGCACAAAATTTTGCATTTAAAAATAAATATTTAGGAGGAAAAAGAAGATGGCGCGGTAGGAGCAACTCAGGATTGCAGCTCTCAGTGAAGGCACAGAGGGTGAGTCCAAGCCGCATTTCCAGACGGATCTTTGTTGCCCACAGAACGGGGAAATTCCCAGGTGTAGGAGAGACACGGGACATCAGCACAGCCCTTTCAGCTGGCATGGCCATTTTGGCCGGCGCCACAGCACAGCGGCACTCTGCACAAAATGCACTGGTCCGGGTGCCCAGTTAAACTGGCAATCTGAGATTTGAGAGGGCAGATTAGCATATCCATCTGATTAAACAGGACTTGGACAGTGAGCCAGACCAGGAGATTCCTGGGAAGCGACATCTGAGCCAATGCAGTGGGTCGCTGCACGGGAAATCACACAGATCCCGGTGCCCTATCAGCAGGCGACTGAAACACCTGGGAGAGAGTCAACCATTCAACTTAAAAAAGAAAAAGAAAAAGGGCTCTGACACAGGGAGCCAGGTGATCAGGCTCAGTGGGTCCCACCCCCACAGGGAAAAACAAAGTGGCAATTCGAAACGCTCGGGGTTGAGAGTTTCACTGTGGGCACAGCTGAATCCAGGACATTGCAGCTTGGTGAGGGAGGGGCATCTGCCATTACTGAGGCATTCCTCCCCTACTGAGGTACACTCCCATTGCTGATGCAGCCTGCTGTTGCCAAGGCAACCCGCCATAACACAGAGACTCCACCAACCGGGCAGAGCCCATGACAGCAGGGCAGAGCCCATGGCAACAGGGCAGAGCCCACAGTAGGGTGGAGCCCATGGCAAGAGGGTGGAGCCCACGACAGCAGGGCGAAGCCCACGGCAGCAGGGCAGAGCCCATGGCAACACGGCAGACCCCAGAGTAGCAGGGCAGAGCTTCGGCAGGCAAATAGTGACTAGACTGCCTCCTAGCTGGGCAGGACAGTGCAACGGATACTCATAAAGAAAGCCCTAACTCCCTGAGACAGAGCATCTGAGGAAAAAAAGGGGTTATCTCAATTGATGCAGAGAAGGCTTTTGACAAAATTCAACAGCCTTTATGCTAAAAACCCTCAATAAACTCGTTATTGATGGAATGTATCTCAAAGTAATAAAAGCTATTTATGACAAACCAACAGTCAATATCATACTGAATGGGCAAAAACTGGAAGCATTCCCTTTGAAATCCAGCACTAGACAAGGATACCCTCTCCCACCACTCCTATTCAATATAGTACTGGAAGTTCTAGCCAGAGCAATCAGGCAAGAAAAAGAAATAAAGGGTATTCAAATAGGAAAGTGGAAGCCAAATTGTCTCTATATGCAGATGACATGGTAGTGTACCTAGAAGACCCCATTGCCTCAGCCCAAAAACTCCTGAAACTGATAAGCAACTTCAGCAAAGTCTCAGGATATAAAATCAATGTGCAAAAATTCAAGCATTCCTATACACCAATAACAGACTTAAAGAGAGCCAAATCAAGAACGAACTGCCATTCACCATTGCTACAAAAAGAATAAAATACCTAGGAAAACAACTTACAAGGAACGTAAGGGACCTCTTCTAGGTAAACTACAAACCACTGCTCAATGAAATAAGAGAGGACACAAACAGATGGAGAAACATTCCATGTTCATGGTTAGGAAGAATCAATATCATGAAAATGGCTATACTGCCCAAAGTAATTTACATAATCAACGCTATCTCCATCAAGCTACCATTGACTTTCTTCACAGAACTGTAAAAAACTACCATGAACTTCATATGGAACCAAAAGAGAGCCCGCATAGCCTTCAATTCATTCATATTTCTCTCTAAATTATCCATTCTTGTTATCATTTCCTCGAATCTTTTGTCAAATCTTTTTTCAAGGTTCTTAGTTTCTTTGCATTGATTTAGAACATGTTCTTTTAGCTCATGGAAGTTTCTCATTATCCACCTTCTGAAGTCTGATTCCGTCATTTCATCACATTCATTCTCTGTCCAGCTTTGTTCCCTTGCTGGTGAGAAGTTTTGGTCCCTTGTAGAAGGCGAGGTGTTTTGGTTTCAGGTATTTTCCTCCTTTTTGCGCTGGTTTCTTCTCATCTTTGTGGATTTATCCACCTGTCGTCTGAGTAGTTGCTGACTTTTCGATTGGGTCTCTGAGTGGACGCCCAGATTGTTGATGATGAAGTATTTCTGTTACTTAGTTTTCCTTCTACCAGTCTAGCCCCTCTGCTGTACGACTGCTGAGGTCCACTTCAGGCCCTGCAGCTGCAGAACATTGAGGGATGCTACCAGTTTCTTCTTCAGCTATCTCTGTCCCAGAATGATGCCCGCCAAATGTTAGTCTGATCAGTCCTTTTTGAGGTGATTCTTTGGATATACAGGAGTCAGGGAGCTTCTTGAGGAGACAGTCACATCTATATGAATTCCATTGACATTCTAATTATTTTAAGGAATTAGAAGTGCAAAAAAAAATGCAATAGGGGAGATATTGTTTATGAGGCAAACATTTGAAGAAGGAGAGTTAGATACATGTCAGTAACTTGATGGAACTAGTAGGGAAATTGAAAGTATCTCCGGTCCCTTCATTAGATACTTGGCTCTAATTTGGATAGGGCATATCTGGCATATTGTGTTTAGCTCCAGAAATCATTTATTTTCATTATTATTTTTATTTTTTTCACTTTTAAAATTTTATTTTAAGTACATTCAGGGCTACATGTACAGGTTATTTACACAGATAAACTTGTGTCATGGGGGTTTTGCTATACAGATTATTTTGGTACCAAAGTATTAAGCTTAGTCCCCATTAGTTATTTTTCCTGATCCTCTTCCTCTTCCCATCCTCCACCTCTGTCAGTTATCAGTATCTGTTATTCCCCTCCTTGTGTCCATGTGTTTTCATTATTTAACTCCCATTTATAAGTGAGAACATATAATATTTAGTTTTCTGTTCCTGCATTAATTTGCTAAAGATAATGGCTTCCAGCTCCACCCATGTTCCTGCAAAAGACATGATCTCATTCTTTTTACAGCTGCATAGTATTCCATGGTGTATACATACCACATTTTCTTTATCCAGTCTAACATTGAGGGGCATTTAGGTTGATTCCATGTTTTTGCTCTTGTGAATAGTGCTGCAATGAACATATGCATATATGTGTCTTTATGATAGAATGATTTCTATTTCTTTAGGTATATACCCAGTAATGGAATTGCTGGGTCTACTGGCATTTCTGTTTTTGGATCTTGCAGGAATCACCACAGTTTTCCCCAATTGTTGAACTAATTTACACTTCCACCAACAGTGTATAAGCATTTCTTTTTCTCTGCAACCTTACCAGCATCTATTGTTTTTTGACTTTTTAGTAATAGCCATTCTGACTGCTATGAGATTATATCTCATTGTAATTTTGATTGCATGTCTCTAATAATCAGTGATATTAACCTTTTTTCCATATGCATGTTGACCACATCTGTATTCGGTTGAGAAATAGTCATGTTCTTTGCCCACTTTTAAATCAGATTGTTTGTTTTGGTCTTGTAAATTTGTTTAAGTTTCTTATAAATGCTGGATATTAGACCTTTGTCAGATGCATGGTTTGCAAAAATTTTCTCCCATTCTGTAGGTTATCTGATTACTCTGTTAATTTTTTTAATTATTATTTGTTTTGTTTTGTTTTGTTTTACTCTGGAAAAGCTCTTTAGTTTAATTAGATCCCATTATCAGTTTTTGCTCTTGTTGCAATTGCATTTGGTGTCCTTGTCATGAAATCTTTGCCTGTTTCTATTTCCAGGATGGTATTGCCTAAGTTTCTTCCAGGGTTTTTAGTTTGGGGTTTTACATTTAAGTCTTTAATCCAGCTTGAGTTGAATTTTGCATATGCTACACAAAAGGGGTCTAGTTTCAATCTTCTACATTTGCATAGCCAGTTCTCCCAGCACCATTTATTCAACAGGGAGTCTTTTCCTAATTGCTTGCTTTTGTCAGTTTTGTTAAAGACTAAATGGTTGTAGCTGTGTGGCCTTATTTCTGGGCTCTCCTTTCTGTTTCATTGGTTGTCTCTGGTTTTGTACCACTACCATGCTGTTTCAGTTACTGTAGACCTGTAGTGTAGTTTGAAGTAGGATAATGTGATGCCTCCAGCTTTGTTTTTTTTTTGTTTTGTTTTGTTTTTTGGTTTTTTTTCTTATGATTGCCTTGACTATTTGGGCTCTGTTGGGTTCCATATAAATTTTAAAATAGTTTTTTTTTTTTAGTTCTGTGAAGAATATCATTGGTAGTTTGATAAAAAGAACCTTGAATCTATAAATTGTTTTGCACAGTATCACCATTTTAACAGTGTTGATTTTATCCATGAGCACAAAATATTTTTTCATTTGTGTCATCTCTGATACCTTTAAGCAGTTGTTTGTAGTTCTCTCTGTAGAGGTCTTTCACATGCCTGGTTAGCTGTATTCCTAGATATTTTATTTCTTTTGTGGTTATTGTGAATAGGATTGCACTCATGATTTGGCTCTCGGCTTGACTGTTGTTTGTATATAGAAATACTAATGATTTTTATATATTGATTTTGTTTACTGAGGCTTTGATGAAGTTGTTTATCAGTTTAAGAAGCTTTGAGGCTGAGAGTATGAAGTTTTCTAGATAAAGAATTATGTCATCTTCAAATAGGAATATTTTGGCATACTCTCGTCCTATTTGGATGCCTTTTATTTCTTTATCTTGCTGGATTGCTATGGCCAGGACTTCCAATCTATGTTGAATAGGAGTGGTAAGAGAGGCAATCCTTGTCTTATTTGGTTTTCAAGAGGAATGTTTCCAGCTTTCGCCATTCGGTATAATGTTGGCTGTGGGTTTGTCATATATGGCTCTTATTATTTTGAGGTATGTTTCTTCAATACCTAGTTTATTGAGAGTTTTTAACATAAAGGGACTTGAGCTTCATTGAAAGCCTTTTCTGCATGCATTGAGATAATCATGTGATTTTTGTCTTTGGTTCTGTTTATGTGATGCATCATGTTTAATGATTTGTGTATGTTGAACCAACCTTGCATCCGGGGATGAAGCCTACTTGATCATGTTGGATAAGCTTTTTGATGTTCTCCTGGGTTCAGTGTGCCAGTATTTTGTTGAGAATTTTCACATCAATGTTCATCAGGGATACTGGCCTGAAGTTTTCTTTTCTTGTTGTATCTCTACCAGGTTTTGATATTAGGATGATGCTGGCCTGATACAATGAGAGAAAAGTCCCACCTTTTTGATTGTTTGAAATAGTTTCAGTAGAAATGGTACCAGCTCTTCTTTGTACATCGGGTAGAATTTGGCCATAAATTTACCTGATCCTGGGCTATTTTTGATTGGTAGGTTATTGCTGATTAAATGTTGTGGGTCTGTTTGGGGATTCAATTTCTTCCTGGTGTGTTCTGTATGTGTCCAGGTGTTTATCCATTTTTTCTAGATTAAAAATAAAATTTATTTTTTATTCAGCCTCTTTATGTCTGTTGATAGGAGAATTTAATCTATTGACATTGATATTGATAAGTAAGTACATATTCCTGCCATTTTGTTATTTGTTTTCCAGTTGTTTTTTGGTCTTCTCTTCCTTCTTTCTCAACTTCTAGTCTTCCTCTAGTGAAGGTAATTTTCTCTGGTGATATGATTTTGTTTCTTGCTTTTTATTTTTTGTTTGTCCATAATATTTCTTTTTGGTTGGAGATTACTATAAGACTTACAAATAGGCTGTTCCCAGCAAGAGTGATGCAGAATGTGAGTGATCTCCGCATTTCCAACCAAGGTACCAAGTTCATCTCAATGGGACTGGTTAGACAGTGGGTGTGGCCCAAAGAGGGCAAACTAAAACAGGGTGGGGCATTGCCTCAGCCAGGAAGTGCAAGAGGCCAGAGAACTCCCCCTCCTAGCCAAGGGAAGCCATTAGGGACTTTTGCAGACACTCCTGCACTCCAGTTCAGATACTATACTTTTCCCACAGTCTTTACAACCCACAGACCAGGAGATTCTTGCCAGTGCCTACAACATCAGTGTCGCAGATTTCCAGCACAAAATGGAGTGGCTGTTTTAGCTGATGCCTGGAATGCCAGTGAGACAGAACCACTCATTCTCCTGAAAAAAAAAAAGAAGGCTGAAGGCAGGGAGACAAGTGATCTGGCTCGGCAGGTCCCATTCCCACAATGACCAGCAAACTAAGATCCACTGGCTTGAAATTCTTACAGCCAGCACAGCAGTCTAAGCTTGATCTGGGAACTTCTAGAGCTCACTGTGGGGAGGGGCATTCACCATTACTGAGGCGGTTCTAACTTTGTCTGTGTAAACAAAGTCTCCAGGAAGTTTAATCAGCAGCTGGGTGGGGCCTGCAGCAGCTCAGCAAGGCCTCTGCAGGCAGTCTGTGACTAGACTCCCTTCTTGCTGCACAGAGCATCTCTGAAGAAAGGCAGCAGCCCATCAGGGACTTACAAATAAAGCCCCACTGTCCCAGATCAGAGCACCTGGGAAAAGCGGCAGTTGTGAGTTCCACTTCAGCAGACTTAAACATTCCTGCCCAGCATCTCTGAAAGGAGCAATGGAGCTCCCAGCACGGCACTTGAGCTCTGATAAGGGAGAGACTGCCTCCTCAAATGGCTCCCTCACCCCCTTATATCCTAACAGATACCTCATACAGGAGACCTCTGGCTGACATCTGGCAGGTACCCTTCTGGGACGAAGATACCAGAGGAAGAAACAGGCAGCAGTCTTTGCTGTTCTGCAGCACCCACTGGTGATTCCCAGGCAAGCAGGGTCTGGAGTGGACCTCCAGAAGTCCTGCAGCAGAGGGGCCTAACTGTTAGAAGGAAGCTAAAAAACAGAAAGAAAAAGCTTTAACATCAACCAAAAGGATGTCCAATCAGAGACCCCATGCAAAAGTCACCAACTTCGAAAAGTGAACATAGATAAATCCATGATGATGGGAAGAAACCAGCACAAAAAGGCTGAAATTCTCAAAAATCAGAATGCCTCTTCTTCTTCAAGGGATCACAACTCCTCCCCAGCAAGGAAACAAAACTGGATGGAGAATGAGTTTGACAAATTGACAGAAATAGGCTTCTGAAGGTGGGTAATAACAAACTTCTCTGAGCTGAAAGAACATATGCTAACCCAAAGCAAAGAAACTAAGAACCTTGAAAAAAAGTTAGATGAAATGCTAGCTAGAATAACCAGCTTAGAGAAGAACACAAATGACTTGATGGAGCTGAAAAACCCAGCACAAGAACTTCCTGAGGCATACACAAGTTTCAGCAGCCAAATTGATCAAGCAGAAGAAAGGATATTAGAGACAGAATATCAACTCAATTAAGTAAAATGAGAAAATAAGATTAGAGAAAAAAGAGTGGAAAAAAATGGACAAAGCCTCTAAGAACTATGGGATTATGTGAAAAGACCTAATCTATGTTTGATTGGTGTACCTGAATGTGACAGGGAGAATGAAACCAAGCTGGAAAACACTCTTGAGGATATGATCCAGGAGAACTTTCCCAACCTAGCAAGGCAGGCCAACATTCAAATTCAGGAAATACAGAGAACACCACAAAGATACTCCTTGAGAAGAGCAACCCCAAGACACATAATTATCAGATTCACCAGGGTTGAAATGAAAGAAAAAATGCTAAGGGCAGCCAGAGAGAAAGGTCTGGTTACCCACAAAGGGAAGCCCATGAGACACGCAGTGGATCTCTCAGCAGAAACCCTACAAGCCAGAAGAGAGTGGAGGCCAATATTCAACATAGTCAAAAAGAATTTTCAACCCAGAATTTCATATCTAGCCAAAATAAGCTTCATAAGTGAAGGAGAAAGTGGGCAAAGGATATGAAAAGACACTTTCAAAAGAAGACATTTATGCAGCCAACAAAAATATGAAAAAAAAGCTCATCATCACTGGTCATTAAGAAATGCATATAAAAACCACACTGAGATATTATCTCACGTTAGTTGAAAAGGCAATCCTTAAAAAATACAGAGAAAACAGATGCTGGAGAGGATTGTGGAGAAATAGTAACACTTTTACACTGTCGGTGGGAGTGTAAATTGGTTCAACCATTGTGGAAGACAGTGTGGTGATATCTCAAGGATCTGGAAATAGAAATACCATTTGACCTAGCAATTCCATTATTGGGTATATACCCAAAGGATTATAAATTGTATTATAAAGACACATGCACACATATGTTCATTGTGGCACTGTTTACAATAACAAAGACTTGGAACCAACCCCAATGCCCATCAAGGATAGACTGGATAAAGAAAATGTGGCACATATATACCATGGAATACTATGCAGCCATAAAAAATGATGAGTTCATGTCCTTTGCAGGGACATGGATGAAGCTGGAAACCATCATTCTCAGCAAACTGACACAAGAATGGAAAACCAAACATTCCATGTTTTCACTCATAAATGGGTGTTGAACAATGAGAGCACATGGATATGAGGGGAATATCACACACTGGGGCCTGTTGTGGGTGGGAGGTTTAAGGGAAGGATAGCATGGGTGGGGGTGGGGGGATTGGGAAGGGATAACATTAGGAGAAATACCTAATGTAGATGACGGGGGGATAGATGCAGCAAACTACCATGGCATGTGTATACCTATGTAATAATCTTGCACAATCTGCCCTTTAGTATATAAAAGTATAATAATTATATTTACAAAAAGTATATTATAAAATATAATTTTATAATTATATTTTATATATATAAGTAAATATGTATATACTTATAATTAAAATATAAGTATATATAATATATATACTTATACTTAAAACATATAATTTTATAAGTATATATAATTAATTTTTATATACTTTAGTATACAAAAGTATAATTATAAAAAGTATATTATAAAAGTATAATAATGAAACTTAAAGTATAATAATATAATATAAATATAATACTTAAAGTATAATAATAATAAAGACTTACAAATACTATCTTATAACCTATTATTTTAACCTGATAACAACTTAATACTATTTGCATAAACAAACAAGCAAAAAGAAAACTAATAAAATCTCTATGCCTTAATTTTATTCCTCACTTTTTAACTTTTTGTTATTTCTATGTCTATCTTATTGCAGTTACTTTTTCTTTAGGAGTTGTAGTTATTATTTTTGATTGGTCCATTATTTAGTCTTTCCACTTTGGATAAGAGTAGTTTATACATCATTATTACAGTTTTATAATATTTTGCATTTTTCTGTGTATCTACTATTACCAGTTTTTATTGCCTTCGTTGCAAAACTCATTAATGTCCTCTTCTTTTTAACTGAAGTGCCACCTTCAGTATTTCTTGTAGGACAGGTCTAGTGTTGATAAAATCCCTCAGCTTTTGTTTGCCCGTGAAAGTATTTATTTCTCTTTAATGTTTGAAGGATATTTTTGTGGGAGATACTATTCTAGGTTAAAAGTCTTGTTACTCCAGCACTTTAAATATGTCATGCCACTCTCTCCTGGTTTGTAAGGTTTCCACTAAAAAGTCTGTGCCAGACATATTGGAGCGCGGTTGTATTTTTTTTTTCTCTTGCTGCTTTTAGGATCATTTCTTTATCTTTGACCTTTGGAAGTCTGATTATTAACTGCCCAGAGGTAGTCTTCTTTGAGTTAACTCTGCTCGGTGTTCTATAACTTTCTTGGACATAGATATTGATCTCTTTGTCAAGGTTTGGGAAGTTCTCTGTTATTATCCCTTTGAATAAACTTTCTACCCTCTGTCTCTGCCTCCATTTTAAGATCAATCACTCTTATATTTGGCCTTTAGAGGCTATTTTCTAGATCCTGTAGCTCTGCCTTATTGTTTTTTATTCTTTTTCTTTTATGTCTTCTGATCATATATTTTCAAATCACCACTGGATTGGTGATTCCCCTCTGATGAGTGCTGATTTAAATGCTTCTTCCACGGGCAGGTATCCACTGAGTTTGGTCTGCCTTTTCTCTCTCCAGGCTCACTGATTCTTTCTTCTGTTTGATCAGTTCTGCTGTTAAAAGTCTTTGATTCATTCTTCAGTATGCCAGTTGCATTTTTTAGCTCCATAACTTCTGCTTGATTCTTTTTATGTTAATCTTTTTATTAAATTTATCTGATAGGATTCTGAAATCTTTCAGTGTGTTATCTTACATTTCTTTGTCCTTCCTCAACATTGTCTGAATTCACTGAAAGGTCACACATCTCTGCTTCTCCAGGATTGGTCCCTGTATCTTATTTAGTTTACATATTTGGTGAGGTCATGTTTTCCTGGACAGTGTTGATGCTAGCAAATGTTCTTCAGTGTTGGGTCATCGAACTAGATATTTACTGCAGTCTTCACTGTTTGGACATATTTGTAGCTGTCCTTCTTGGGAAAGCTTTCCAGATATTTGAAAGGACTTATGTGTTGTGGTCTAATGGTTTTGGAAAATATCTTAATGGTTTTGGATGAGATCTGGTAGTTCACCTTCATGATTTTCAACAAGATCTGGAAGAATTCTTGAGATTACCAGGCAGAAACATTTGTTCTCTTCCCTTACTTTTTCTCAAGCATACAGAGCCTCCCTCTCTGTTTTGAGCCACCTAAATCTGGGGGGTAGATTCTCACAAGCTCCCCTGTGGCTACCACCACTATGACTGTACTAGGCTAGAGCTGGAGCCAGCACAGCTCTGGGTCTTGCCCAAACCCTACTGTAACCATTCCCTGAATGCTGCTTATGTTTGCTCAAGGCTATGGGGCCCTACAATCAGCAAGCAGAAAAGACACCTAGGCCTGTCTTCATCCCTTGAGGATAGTGAGTTTCCCCAGGCCCTCTGTGGGTCCAGAGTACCTTCCAGGAGTCAGGGGCTAGAGTTAAAAACCTTAGGAGTCTACTTGATCTTCTATTGTATTACAGAAGACCTTGCATACCACCACAAGATGTACTCCTTCCCACTCTTTCTTCTCCTTTCCAAAGGCAGAGGAGACTCACCCCATAGCCACCATCACTCCAGGCCACAAGCAATACTGCCAGACTACCTCCAATGTTTCCTTAAGACTCAAGGTCTCTTAAATCAGCTTGTCATGAATGCTTCCTGGCCTGGGACTCACCTGCAGGTCATTGGACTCCCTTCTGGTCCAGCACAGGTCCAGAAGTGCCATCCGTGAGTCAAATCCTGGAACTGGGGACCCAAGAGCCTACTTGCTGCTCTAACCCTCTGTGGCTGCTGTGGGCCAAGACACAGTCCTCTTTACTTTTCTCTCTGCTTTTCTCAAGCAGAAGTTTTGCCCCATGGCCATCGTAGCTGGTAATATGCTGAGTCTCACCTGAAGCTGGCAAGTCTCAGAGGCTCACCCAAGGCACTCGATGTAGCACCTGGGTATTGCTGCTGCTTGTTCAGGACCCAAGGACTCTTTAGTTAGCATGTGACAAACCCCGCTTGGGTTTTGAACCCAGGATTGGGTTCTTTCCTTCAAAGTAGCAGGTTTACTTCTGTCCCAGTGTATGTCTAGAATTGTTATCTGGGAACCAGGGTTTGAAATGGGGGCCTCACAACTCTCATCAGTAGCCTATCCTGCTATGGCTGAGCTGGTGTTCTGGATACAAGTCCTCCTCACTCTTTCCTCTCCTCTCCTCAAGGGGAAGGAAGAGGTCACTTTTGGAGCTCTGAGCTGTGCAGCCTGGGGTTAAGGCAGGGCTGATGCCAGGACTCCTTTGGCTGCCTCAGCTGGTGTCTCAGAATGTCATGTGCCAGCCCAGTCCACTGTCCCTGGGCCTAGTTTGGCCCTATGACTCACCTAAGAGATGTAATTGTTAGGGCCTTGACTGCCCTTCAGGTTTACTTGGAGACACAGAGTGCTATAGTCCTCAGTAGCGTGGTTTGTAATCACTCAACTTTGGACTGCTGATTCCCGTCTAGTTAGGGCTGGTTGAAATACTCCTTCCATGGGTGGGCTTCCCCTGAGTTTGATCCAGTTTTCTTTTGTGCTCTAACAGGATAGCACTGAGTTAAATGCCTCACAATTGCTCTGTTCTCCCTCCTCCAGTGCCCAGAGACTCTCTCTTTACCGGCCTGTGCTTTAGGGGATGGAGGAGGGGTGATGTCAGTGATTCAGGACTGTTAACCTCTATCTCTTCAGTGCATCTTTCAGCAATATGAAGTGCAAACCAGGTACTATGAGTACTCTCCTGATTTTTGGTTCTTATGAAGGTGTCTTCTCTGTGTAGATACTTGTTAACTTGGTGTCCTTGCAGGAAACGGGACGGGGACAATCAGCAGAGCTTTGTTTTATGATTTTGCTCCCATATGGTAAATGTTTTTCAAAGGAGATCCTTTACCCATTTTTGGAATTGTCTCAGGACCTAATTCTGTTCATAATATAACTCAATAGATGTTGTACAAAATAAAGAATAAATATTTTGTTTGTAATAAAATTGTTTTGGGTGAGTGTTGCTTGAGTGACTGACTGCAGGCTTTTGCCTGCTACAACATGGAATTTCAAAATGTTCAAAAAAATAAAAGAAATCTCCCTTGATACTATCTCTCTTGGAGCTTCCTAACAACTAGAAGAGGCCAGACAGTTTTGGCTGAACATTCATGTTTCTACTTTGGAGTCAGAAGCCAAGAGAATAAATGAATGTTAGGATGAAGTTAAGATTTTCCAGCCCTTTCGTAAGAACTGCTATTACTAATGTAAAGGTAGTGATAAAGCAATAAGCCAAACACAGAGGCATGCGAACCACAGTTATAAGAAAGGAAAGACTAAACAGAGGAATGTGTTCTGAGAATTAGTGCTCTCTACAGGGATAAATCTGGTTTTTATTTGAAAGGAATTTTTTTTTCTTTTCTGGTATTAAAGCTAGACCAGACTATAAAGTGTCATGTAGAATAGCCACAGTGATAATGCTGATGAAATATGCAGGTGATATACTAGTTAGCAATTTTTTTCTCTCTCCTTTAAAAATTTTTTTTTTTTGGCTAACCAAACACAATTATTAAAACCATTGTTTAAAATGAATGTATACTACATACTCAAATTAGGAAAAAATAAACTACATGCATATTATAGAATAGAATTTTTCTAAGGCATTTTAATATAGAATCACAGAGGAAATTGAATGAGGATTATTTAGATGATTTTATGTTTCTTAAAATTCAGATACTTTAAAATTTTTATGTACTTTTTATTTCTTATTCTTTCCTGGTTTTTGTTAGAGAAAAATCATTTCAAGCTAAGAATAACAAACCAAAAAATGCTAAAAATACAAAACAAAATGAGTTAAGGTAAACATTTTAGAGTACTTAAAGAAGTCAAATCCAAGAGTACTAACATTAAAAATCCACCGAGAGTTTTTAGGTAATGGCAATGCAATGATTACAACTCAATTGTTAAAAAACAACAACAACAACAACAAAAACACCCATCTGACTCCATGACTTTCAAATATACATTTTTCAGAGTAAAATAGTGAAGTCAGACTTCTAGAGGAAAAAAAAAATGTGTTTATTACTGATCGGACTATACACCATATCTCTATAGAATTAAATTAGAATTTCTGTTTTGTAATGAGGAATATTCTATTACTTGATGAAGAATAAAATGATTCTTTGAGTTGTATCATTTTTCCTTCAACAACCAATTCCGCATTATAACTTATTACTTCAACTGGATATATTTGTCATTAGTACTGTTCACTTTTCCCTCCTTCTCTTTCTCTAGTTTACTAGGCACAATAATAGTGCTTCCTCACACTCTGGAACTTAGGTATGGCTATAAGGCTGATACTAGAGTGAGGGGAAAGAGATCATAATTTCTGGTGCAAAATTTAAGGAGGTGCCAGAAAACAGTAATCAAAAAAATTTTTCAATGTCATATTTTAAAGAATCAAAATTAATGCAAAAACTCCAGTATGATCAAAATATCTAAATGTTAATAAAGGTATGATGAATAATACTGAATTTTCTCTTTGTCTTAGGGTGCAATGTGACAGGGTTGGCTCTGTACTGATCAATGATCTAATCAGTGGTGTCTAATCATAATACAGGAACTTAAAACCATGCCCCTGGGAAGAATCAATTATTGGACATACACATGTAACAAAAATTGTTAAAATAATAAAATCACACTATCAATCAAATGTATTCAAACAACATCTTTTTTTTTGAGATGGAGTCTTGCTCTGTCACCTAGGCTGGAGTGCAGTAGCCTGATCTCACCTCACTGCAACCTCTGCCTCCTGAGTTCATGTTCATGCATTTCTCTTGCCTCAGCCTCCCAGGTAGCTGGGATTACAGGCACCCACCACAGTTCCCAGCTAATTTTTGTGTTTTTAGTAGAAGCAGGATTTCACCACTTTGGCCAGACTGGTCTCAAACTCCTGATATCAAGTGATCCACCTGCCTTGAACTCCCAAAGTTCTGGGATTACAGGCATAAGCCCCTGTGTCTGGCCATCACACAACATCTGATTCTATTGAATAGTAATTCAATGGGTTGACAGTTTAATGGATTGCTACGTTACTGCTACATCTTTATGTAATTATTTGCAAATAGATAGTTTTATAAAGAAAATATGTTTAGAGAGATTGAGTTATCAGAGTTTAAGTCAGTTGTTTGGGACTTAAAGTGCATTTTCCTCAAGAAACACAATTAGAAAACAGTTGGTTTCTGAAGCTCTATTTTAAATCCTACTGAACCAAAGCAGTCTACTGGAGAAATAATTTGTGCACACTCACATTTGATTCTTCTCTTATGAGCACACAGGAGGACTAGATACCCTATCTTTCTTGTAACAACGTGAGATCATCTGACAAGTTTAGATCAGAGGAATGTGAGAGAGTGATGTATGAAGAACAGTGGGACCTCACGTAGAGTACACTTATCATCTGTATTATCCGGAAGAAAGTGGTTTCTCTGATAAGAAAATAAGTGGGCACAAAAAGACTTAAAAGCACTATAGAAAAGTGTTATTGGTTAAAATGACCAATAACAGCTTTTAGAGCTTGGGTGATAAGATGGTGCCAGCAGCCCACATTGACGCAGACTGGAATTCAGGAAGCAAGTAACTCACACAAGTTACCTACAAAGTTATATGTACTTTGAATACTTATTTCACTGTTTCAAAATTGAATTTAAAAATACGGCAAAACCAACATCTCTAAGGAACAAATTTGTTGAGAAGCATCAGAAGTATGTGCTATGAAAGTCTTACTGTGTTTATGTTTTCTAACTACTAAGTCTGTCTTTTTTAAAAAGTTAGCAGCTAGTTAAAGCTTTTAAGGGTTCTAATCTAATTTACCTGTCCTCCTTGAAATCAGAGGGGGAACATATGCTAATGTTTAGGTCACAGTGTTGAAAGGAAAACAGTATATGCCTTTCTGTGGTGAGAATTTTGTTGCCTCTGGTAACTGAAGCAAGGGAAAGTAAAACTCAGAGATCCTTGGGGATACCATTAGAAGACTCTCCTTTGAGAGAAAAACCTTTAAGGCTCTGCATTCGATTTATTAGAGGGTATATTTCCTCGTTGGACAACCCTGAATTTAAAAAAAGGCTAAGTCAGAGCAGATTCTAATATTTTGACCCTAAATGGCAAGAAAAATAACACCCTTGACAGGAACAGAAGATTGGAGAACATTAGGTGGAAGCCAGAAAGTTCTGATTTGGATTTATTGAGTTGGAAATGATGGGATGGCAGAATAACTTCTTAAGAACTGATTATGTGCCAGGTTTGCTTGTGCCCTGTGCCCAGACTTCCTTAGCAAGTTCTGGGTTAAAAAATAGGAATCATGTTTAAATAACTACAGTATTTAATAACATGTGCAATGTTCCATGGTGGCGTAGAGGATAAAATGGATATCTTTGAGGCTCTTATATGCTTCACTGAGAATATAATATTTGAGTTTTATCGAAAATGATGAGCATTAACTTGCCAGATAAACTTGCAAAGAAGGGGTAAAGGCAAAGATAACCACAGAGAGGAAACAGCTAGGCTCTAACTATATGAAATCACATAATATATTTGGCTCACTAAAAGTAATTTATGGGGTGAGAAGAAAGGGCATAATAAAGGGTGACTTTGGAGAACATGGCTGCAACATCATAAAGAATAGGCCGTGAAATGAAGTTTAGATTTTATTTTGTACGTATTGTGAAGCCATTACAAGTTTATTTGTTTTTGTTTTAGACATGGTTTTGCTCTATTGCCCAGGCTGGAGTACTGTGGCTCAATCACAGCTCACTGGAGCCTTGACTTCCCAGGGTCAAGCAATTCTCCCTCCTCAGCCTCCCAAGCAGCTGGGACTATAGACATGTACCACCCAACCTGGCTTTTTTTTTTTTTTTTTTTTTTTTTTTTGTAGAAACAGGGTTTCTTCAAGTTGCCCAGGCTGATCTTGAATTTCTGGGCTCAAGTGATCCTCCTGCCTAAGCCTCCCAAAATACTGGGATTATGTAAATATTATGTAATTATTTATGTAGGCATCAGCTCCTGTGCTCTGCCCCACAATTCCAAGTTTTTAGAAAGAGGAGTAATTGATCAAATTCATAGTTTAGAAAGATTAATATGACAAAGTAGTATGACAAATGGATTATATAAGGACAGTATATGATGTATAGAGAAGATTTAAGAGGCTTTTAAGATATTTCAGGTGAAAAATGATGAGAATCTAAAAAGTATCAGTGAGTATAAAAAGGAGAGAATGAATACCAAACTTACTTGCAATATAGAGCTAATCTATTTTGATGACATCGTAGATGTAGTGTTCACTAATTGGGTATGGTTTAGGCTGGACTGAGATGGGAATGGAATGACGCAGTTACGTAGGCAAAGGAAAATCTCTGATATGACAGTCAGTGTTCTAACTTGACAGTCATTCTTTTTCACTAGTCAAGTGAAGCGTCTACTGATCCATAAGATGTGCTAATTGTTACCACCAACTACAGTTAACTTGAATTCCATATGTCTAGTCTGCCTGTACTCAACAATTACAAGAGTTTCTTGGAGCTTCAGAACTGATAGGGAACAGGTTGGTTTTGTTGTAATTAACAAAAATACCAGAGAGACCAAGAGATTTGAACCAAAAGCTGTTTGAAAGAACACAGGGTTACTTATTCCTTTATTCCATGCTTCTAAAACTAATTACAATAGCACTAATCTAGTGTTGCTGTGGAGAGGTTAGGGTCTATCTTTATTGTTCCATTTTGTTTCATAACATGCATCTGAGAGGCACAGATCTTTTTCTGGTGTGTGGTTGCCAAGGGCCTAAGGCCTGTCTAGTTTATCCTAGTTATTTCCCTTTCTCTTTTATTTTCTTTGCATTATTCAGAATTAAAGGAATGATCTCATCTTATTTTTCCAAAAAAAAAAAAAGAATTTATTAGATCAACAAAAATTTGGTAAAATAGTAATAAAATACCCATGCATTACGACAATAAAACTCTATTGTTTTTCTTATTTAACAGATTAATGGGCTTGTTCTTCTCAGACACTTCTTTGAGAAAATATTTTGTTCATGTGAAATCCTAGTTTTACTTTTGGTAACACGGCTTTAAACAAGGAAGAGCATTCAAAGTTTTGGGAAAGAATAGAGAATAGTAGTTGGTAAGAGATTATGGAATTGACACAAGGCGGTGAAAAGTAAGAAATAGCATCACAAATGAGGAAGAGAGAGATCAAGAAGGTAGGGAAGTTAATTATAGTTTCAGGCTGAAAACAATAAAGTGGGTCAGAATTCGCACATGCTCTTGATAAATTTCAAATAGCCATTCTCCCATTACATTCATGCTAGTTTTTGTACGAACCCAGTTTTCATAATTATGGTAGACTTTTTGTTGAGTGGGGCCAAACTGTAATGTGTACCAGTAAAAAATGCTGGAGCACATATTCATGGAGAGGATAGTATTCCTTTAAAATTCAACAAATTGTGTATGCCACTTAGAGTAAAATAGTATGTTTAATTTGTGTTTGACACATTGAAGAGTTTTTTGGCTCTTTTTTTTTTTTTTGAGACAGAGTTTTGTTCTTGTTGCTCAGGCTGGAGTTCAATAGCACAATCTCAGCTCACTGCAACCTCCACCTTCCAGGTTCAAGTAATTTTCCTGCCTCAGCCTCCTGAATAGCTGGGATTACAGCCATGCACCACCACACCTGGCTAATTTTGTATTTTTAGTCGAGATGGCGTTTCTCCATATTGGTCAGGCTAGTCTTGAACTCCTGACCTCAGGTGATCCATGTGCCTCAGTCTCCCAAAGTGCTGTGATTACAGGTGTGAGCTCCTGAACTCAGGTGATCCATGTGCCTCAGCCTCCCAAAGTGCTGTGATTACAGGTGTGAGCCACCGTGCCTGGCTTTTTTTTTTTTTTTTTTGGCTTCAATAGCAATTTGATTACATTATTGATTAGGCATTTAATGGTGCTGTTTTACATGATTCTCATTCTGCTCTCCTTTATCCTTCTTCTGCTTTTTCTCCTTCTCCCTCACCTTCTGTTACTCATATCTCCTAAAAGTCATCTGAAGACAAATTAGACTTGGGATATTCACCATAATGCTTTGGGAAGGTTGCCACAGAAATCCGCTCCTCAGACATTTCAACAGTTTGGTTTTATCACATACCATTTAGCCACAGTTTTTAAAATTTATTCATTTATTTTGGATGGATAATAAATGTACATAGTTTTGGGGTAGACATATTGAGTTTTAGGTGTCTGTAAAATATTGGAAATATCTGACAGACAGTGGTAGAAGGTTCTGAGGCTTAAGAGAAACAAAGACTAAGAAGAACAGGGTAAAATGTTGCTATTCAAATCAAGGAAGAAAAGCATTTCAAGGATGATTGAGTACTCAACAGCTTGAACACCAAAGTGAGGTCCTTATCTCAACATCAGTCCATTGGCTGGTGGGCTTTTCCACCACTACCCAACTCAGATCTTCTCTGCTCATTTTTTAAAGAACTGACTCTTATATCCGTATTTTCAGACACTTGTTAATGCAAAGCTCTGTAAATATATATCTAAGATAATAACTATTTACATCATTCCCAAATATTGCCTGTTACTTGAATTCACTAATTATATGCCCCTATAAGAACAGTCAATATATACTGTTAATGATGATTGTAGGCATGAGGAAAGATTTTAACATTGGCTGGGTGTGGTGGCTCATACCTATAATCCCAAAACACTTTGGGAGGCCGAGGCAGATGGATAATGAAGTCAGAAGATCAAGGCCATCCTGGCTAACATGGTGAAACAGCATCTCTACTAAAATACAAAAAGTTAGATGATTGTAGGGTACACCCCTGTAGTCCCAGGTACATGGGAGGCTAAGGCAGGAGAATTGCTTGAACCTGGGAGGTAGAGGTTGCAGTGAGCTGAGATCAAGCCACTGCACTCTAGCCTGGGAGACAGAGCAAAACTCTGTCTCAAGAAAAAAAAAAAAAAAAAAAAAGAGTTTAACATTCTATTAGGTCTCTATGATTCATTTAATTTCTTTGCAGAACCTGTATTTATATTCTGATTGTAATTCCAAGAATTGGCCTTTTCTTGATGGGGTAGAGATTATACCCATTATCCAAAAACATGTCCTTTTAATGAAGGCAGAAGAGCTCTATCTGTGATGTACTATATATATTTGTTAGCAGTTACATTTATCTTAATCTTACCTGACCAACCTACTGCATTTGGCACAGTGAAAATTTTCTATTTCTTGCATCTCCTTTGCAAATTTATTCTTCTATTTCCGCCATAAAATATCTTAGTTCCTCAAACTTTAATTATGCTTCTTCTTCCTTTACTTCCCTATACTCTTTCTCCCAGGAAATATGAGACAAGCATAAGGCATAGTAGCACTAATGGCTACCACTGTTATCTAGAAAAATCACCTAGTATACGTTTCACTATCAAAATCATATTAATGTGCCCCACAGTAAATCCATGATATACACCTTTCTGGACAGGTCTGACCTGGTCTTGGTTATGAAGCTGAAGTCTGGATGAGTAATGACATAAGGTTCTGTGTATATCAGAAAAAGCTTACTTGTTTATATACCTATTATTCAACAATTTATGAAAAGTATGTATTAATTTCTGGCATAATTATATGCATCTCATTAAGTGGCACCAGGGTCCATGGAGTTACATCTAAGAGACCTAAGCATCTTCAGAGCTTCTCTTTTCCACAAAATTCATAACCAACCCATAACCAAGACCTGTCATTTTTTCTCTTTAATCATCTCTTTAATCCATTGATTATTATTTTTTAAATTGTCACTGCCATCGAAGTCCAAAACACAGCCAGTTTTACCTGGACCATTTTACTAGCTGTTGAGTTTTCTGTCATTCATTCTGTCTTTCCCCAGTTTATTGTACATACTACAATCAGAGTGATCTTTAAAAAGACAGATATAATAATGTCATCTTAACTGAAACTCTTCAGCAATCTCCCATTACTTCTAGGAGTAAAAAAAAAAAAAAAAAAAAAAATGGACTTAGCATTTAAGGTCCTAATTCTCCAACCTCATCTTGCAATATTCTATCCCTTCTCTCTGCACTCTGGCCATACCAGCTCTCTTTAACTTTCCTGAACTTGTCACATGGCTTTTATATACATTGTCTAAAAATGTGTATTTGTACATATGCAGACATATATTGTCCATAAAATGTTAAACCCATAGTTCCACCTCCTGCCATTCCTCTCTATGAGTGCTGTGGACTGCAGCTGCCTCGAATTGACTATCCTGGCCTCTTCCCAACTAAGATATTTTTTTACTTTCAATGGGTTTATCAAGACATAACCCCACTGTAAGTCAAGAATATCTGTACTGTATTCCAGAATTGACTATTTACATCTTCCTTATGTTCACCCAGAAAGATGCAAAACCCAAAATCAATTACTGATTTTTTAGCATTGATCCATAATGCTATCTTATGAAAAGAATTACAAATGTAACTCATACAAACTAAAGTTGTTCAATAATAGCCTAACCATAATACATCTTAATTTACTATAATATAGGAACCCATAATTTATATACACTGAGGTAATTGTTACTGTTTCTCTAACCAAATCAATAAACAGTCCTCAACTGTTAGGCCTAAGTCCTGGAAACTAATCAGCTTGAGAGTAACATGTTAATCTGTTTCTTTCTATGCTTTATTTGAATATCTGGTGCATATAAAGATGACATGTTTACAGATTTTCCCATTTGAGATATCAGTGAATAGAACTGTATTTTTTCTTTTATCTTATAGTCAAGTTTTGATCATTGTTTTCTAAGTTCTTTACAATTCTTGTATTAGTTAACATATAAAAAGAATTCAGTAAAATGCCGGAGACATTGACGGTGCTCAATAAATGTTATTTACACAACTAACCTTAGGCACTATTTTAATTTACTTTAATGCTTTCTCAAATTTACACATTATTATTCTTGTCTTATTAAAGATATAAAAATTCATATGTGCTTTCATTTTCTTTTAATAATTTTTAAGTGCTTTTTCTTTCCTTGAAGCAATCTATAGGGAAATATAACTTGCCAATTTTAATAACTCTGGCAATAATCTTAAGCCCTATCATTAGGGGCCAAAAAAAAAAAACAGTGGCAGAAAGTGACAGTAAACAATGACAACAATGCTACAACAAAAATATGTCCCATGACCAGAAAGACCAGTGAAGTTTTCTTATTTAGGAGGGTTAACAAAATGGTATTTATGTTATTTACAGGAAGACGAATGGGAAGTAAAAAGAGATACCAGGAATATGCAGAAAGAATGTGATATATTCCAGAACATTTAAGCACCATGACCCAGATGGAGGTCAGAATGAAAGTCAGGGATAGGTGAGATGAGGCTGGATAGGCAGGCACATGCTGGATCAGGGATGTCTGTGTAATTGACTTTATGGAGCAGAAAACATTGAAGGATTTAAAGGATACAAGTAATGTGATGAGATTTGGCTTTTTGAAGCCTCACTGTAGTTGCAGCAGCATGTGCTTTCATTTAATAAGGCCTCTCCAAAGAGAAAATGGGAGCAGTTGAAGAGCTATATAATTTACAGTAAGCCATATGACAGCTATTACAAATAGTGTATCAATTTACTGCTTTTTACAATGGAGAAAGAGAGCAAGCCTTGGATTACTGCACTAATGATAACTAACCTTTTCCCCCATAAATGCAAAGATTGCATATAAAACAATTATATCAGACTGATGCAACTTATTTCTCTGATGTCATCTATCTGGGCTTACATAAGGACCGATCCAGTTCCAGATGGAAATCAAAATAACAAGCTAGACTGATACAATCTGGAACACTCCACCACCGAGAGAAAAAATATGAAATTTGAGGAAGGGCTGATTACTTTTGTTTGGGAACAGAAGGTAGCAGGTGGATGATCTGCCTATAGCTAGTGTTGTTTAATATCTTTATTCATCCATGTCTGAGGGCTTATCTATTAGTTTTTCATATTATAAAACGTTTCTTGAACTTGATTACTTGAAAAAGCAAACATCTTTACATTTTTAATCCATATTATATAGATGAAAGTACAGTGTAAATAAATGAAAAGCAATATATGAAGAAGAAAACAAATTCTAAGTAAAAAAAATTGTACTAGAAAAGTTGAATGTGTTCTTGGGACCATGAAGATCCTCATGTATATAAGTGCATTCATGAATTAAGTTATGCTGGTAGTTTAACATGCATGCATTTTCCTGCAATGTGCAAATAAAAGTAAGTAAGAAATTTAAATGCTTCCCCTTAAAGGAGCAGTTCATCCTATTCAGGGAAACAAATTTATTTTGACCTCATATTTCAATAACAGTACTCTTATAAACACTTATACTTACTAATTTAATCCTTATCATAATGCTATAAAACAGGTACTACTGTGTCTCCTTTAAAAGACGATGAAACTGTAGGCCAGGCGTGATGGCTCATGCCTGTACTCCCAGCACATTGGGAGGCCAAGGTGGGTGAATCATTTGAGGTCAGGAGTTCGAGACCAGCCTGGCCAACATGGTGAAACACTGCCTCTACTAAAAATACAAAAATTAGCTGGACGTGTTAGGGGGCTCCTGTAATCCCAGCTTCTCAAGAGGCTGAGGCAGGAGAATCACTTGAACCTGGGAGACAAAGGTTATTGTGAGCCAGGATTGTACCACTGCACTCCAGCCTGGGTGACAGAGAAAGACTATCTCAAAAAAACAAAAAACCAAAACAAAACAAAAAAATAAGAAAGCTAAGTAACTTATTATAGTCATTAGTGAATTGTGGAGTAATTTCAAGATCTAGAGAAAAAATTTTAGCAGATAAAGATTTAAACTAAACTAAAGCTATTAGAAATAGGTCCTGGTCATTATTTAGTATCACTTTTGAGTACTCACTATGAGAATACATGCTTTATAAAGCATAATCAAAATTTGATTTGATGTAATGCACACTAACATGTCAAATATATCAGAAATATTGTTTAACAGTGACCTAGTAAGGATGATTTTGACCCAAGTTATTATTTCAAGAGAAAACTGTAGGAGACTATTTCTAGCAGAATATTTTTTATCCTCTGGAGACCTTTCACATGCCAACAACCTGACAGATGATGAAGAATGCATCATGACAAAACTGACCTAAAGCTTTCAATAAGATCCACAGTGTTATTCTTATTTGCAGATACTTTTTAGCGACTCTATTGCAATTTAGAAAACAATCACTCCAGGGAGAAGCACAGTCTACTATTTAGTATATTGCATAACTTTAAGATCCACTGAAGTTTGCTGGTTCTTTGAAATAAAATGAATCTTTAGTGCTTGACATTATCCCGCATCATAAATTCCTAAGGAATGGAATAAGCTTTGATTGCCTTATCTTGAGAACTTGAAAGTATTGCCATTTGAAGAAGTCAAAATCCTTGGGAGGTATTTTATTATCACTGAGAAGACTCCAGAAAATAATATGTGGCTACCAGTTGTTCATTCTTACAACATTTTTTATGGGAAATCTAGTGACTTGTATTTTTATTCTGTCTTTTCATTCAGTATTTATAGAAAGCAACTTCTTAGAACGACAGGAAATTGAAATCTTCCATAAAACATTTCACCAATTTTTGTCTTGTAAGATAGAGTTTTTATATTAAAAAAGTAAATGAAATTAATATCAACTTAAATAATTTTATTAAAAAATGAGTAAATGTTGCTCAGGTAAGAATAAAGGAATTTGGAAAGAGAGGGAGGAGTTGAAGAGGACACCGTTTTTTGGTTTGGATAACTAGACAGATACTGATGCCATTAAAAGAGAAAAGAAAACCCAGGGGAGAAAGCAGGCTTGGAGTGGGGTGGAAAGACAGCAAAATCAGCAGTGCAGCTTTGAGTACGTCCATTGAAATACAGTGTGCTGTGATGGCTAAGACTTCATCACTGGAGCCATCTGGCTTTCACTGAAAGCCCACATTTTCTATTTGTGTGCTATAGAAAAAATTATAAAGTATCTCTATGCCTCAGTTGTGCCTCCTGTAATATGGAGACAGTAATTGTGTCTATCAGAGTTGTCCGAAATAAATATTAAATTCACTTATAATATAAATACTGGTTTACATAAAGCACTTAAGAACACGAGTGGAAACAAAATGATTTCTAAATTTGAGTTAAGAAGTAAAAAGAAAGTCAACATGGAAAATATAAGCAACTGTAGTGATGGCAGGCAGTAAAATTGCCTGAGGAAAGGTGTCTCTCACCAGGCAAGGTTTGCTTCAAAGGCCACTTTCAGAACTTACTTTATTTTTTAATTTTAAATGCTTATTAGATCAGATTGGGTAGCCACACAGGAAAGGATGAAAAGAGGTTACATGAAGTTTTTATAAGCAAAAGGAAAAGCACTTAGAAAGTTTTTATAGAAAATAGAAAATCATGTGGTTCCATCCTTCAGGATGGTAAGCACAGCCCGCTGCATTGTCAACGGGAAAGGCAGTTTCTTCACCCTACAAGTGAAGGAAAGGGAGATGGAACACAGAGTTGAGCAGAGGAAACAAGGAACAGCCTATGGCAATGTGAGATTCTTGTGGAATTGATACCTGTGGTATAAAAATAGCTGCAAGGGTTTTTTTTTTTTTTAACCAGGTAAAGTTGCAAGTTCGTAGAGCAGAACAGAAACCCATGAAGATTCCTGATGAATCAAGGAGAAAGTATTCTATTGGAATTTGATAGCAGAACACTGGATTACATTAAATATGCAGATTTTAATTTTGAGGTTAGCTAGAGTCTTTCATACCTCAATCCGTGCCTTTGTTTTAGCATTACCTAAATTTTAAGTATTACCTAAGTTCTAAGCAATACCTAAGTTTTAGCATTCCCTAGTTTTTTTCTGGCTCCATGCAAACTGTTAGCTTTTACCTTAAATGTGCATTTATGTATGTATGTATTTATTTATTATCTGTACTTTAGGTTCTGGGATACATGTGAAGATCATGCAGAATTGTTGCATACCTACACACATGGCAATGTCGTTTGCTGCCTCCATCCCCTCGTCACCTACATCTGGCATTTCTCCCCATATTATTCCTCCCCGACCTCCCCACCCCTCACTATCCCTCCCTTGGCCCCCCCCCAACAGACCCCAGTGTGGGATGCCTTCCTCCCTGTGTCCATGTGTTCTCATTGTTTAACACCCACCTATGAGTGAGAACATGTGGTGTTTGATTTTCTGTTCTTTTGTCAGTTTGCTGAGAATGATGGTTTCCAGATTCATCCATGTCCCTGCAAAAGACATGAACTCATCGTTTTTTATGGTTGCATAGTATTTCATGGTGTATATGTGCCATATTTTCCTTGTCCAGTCTATCATTGATGGGCATTTGGGTTGGTTCCAGGTCTTTGCTATTGTCAATAGTGCTGCTATGAACATATGCATGCATGTGTCTTTATAATAGAATGATTTATAACCCGTTGGGTATATACCCAGTAATGGGATTGCTGGGTCAAATGGAATTTCTATTTCTAGGTCCTTGAGGAATCACGACACTGTATTCCACAATGGTTGAAGTAGTTTACACTCCCACCAACAGTGTAAAACTGTTCCTATTTCTCCACATCCTCTCCACCATCTGTTGTCTCCAGATTTTTTTAATGATCACCATTCTAATTGGCGTTAAGTGGTATCTCAATGTGGCTTTGATCTGCATTTCTTTAATAATCAGTGATGATAAGCATTTTTTCCTATGTTTGTTGGCCTCATATATGTCTTCTTTTAAAAACTGTCTGTTCATATACATCTCCCAATTTTGGATGGTTCGTTTGTTTGTTTTTTTTTTTCTTGTAAATCTGTTTTAGTTCTTTGTAGATTCTGGATATTAGCCCTTTGTCGGATGGGAAAATGCAAAAAAATTTTTCCCATTCTGTTGGTTGCCAGTTTACTCTAATGATTGTTTCTTTTGCTGTAGAGAAGCTCTGGAGTTTAATTAGGTCCCATTTGTCTATTTTGGCTTTCATTGCAATGCTTTTGGTGTTTTAGTCATGAAGTCCTTGCCTATGGCTACGTCCTGAATGGTTTTGCCTAGGTTTTCTTCTAGGATTTTTATGGTGGTAAGCCTTATGTTTAAGTCTTTAATCCATCTGGAGTTAATTTTAGTGTAAGATGTCAGGAAGGGGTCCAGTTTCTGCTTTCTGCACGTGGCTAGCCAGTTTTCCCAACACCATTTACAAAACAGAGAATCCTTCCCCCATTGTTTGTTTTTGTCAGATTTGTCAAAGATCAGATGGTTGTAGGTGTGTAGCATTGCCTCCAAGGCCTCTGTTCTGTTCCATTGGTCTATATCTCTTTTTTGGTACCAGTACCATGCTGTTTTGATTACTCTAGACTTGTAGTATAGTTTGAAATTAGGTAGCATGATGCCTCTGGCTTTGTTTTTTGCTTAGGATTGTCCTAGCTATGCGGGCTCTCTTTTGGTTCCATATGAAGTTCAAGGTAGTTTTTTCCAGTTCTGTGAAGAAGGTCATTGGTAGCTTGATGGGGATACTGTTGAATCTATAAGTTACTTTGGGAAGTATGGCCATTTTGACGATATTGATTCTTCCTAACCATGAGCATGGAATATTTCTCCATTTGTTTGTGTTCTCTCTTATTTCATTGAGCAGTGCTTTGTAGTTCTCCTTGAAGAGGTCCTTTACATCCTTTGTTAGTTGTGTTCCTAAGTATTTTACTCTCTTTGTAGCAATTGTGAAAGGGAGTTTGCTCATTATTTGGCTCCCTGTTAGTCTGTTATTGGTGTATAGAAATGCTTGTGATTTTTGCACATTGATTTTGTATCCTGAGACTTTGCTGAAGTTGCTTATCTGTTTCAGGAGATTTTGGGCTGAGATGATAGGGTCTTCTAAATATATAATCATGTCATCTGCATATAGAGACAATTTGACTTCCTTTTTTTCTAATTGAATAGTCTTTATTTTTTTTTTCTTTCCCAATTGTTCTGGGTAGAACTTCCAATACTATATTGAATAGGAGTGGTGAGAGAGGGCATCCTTGTCTAGTGCCAGATTTCAAAGGGAATGCTTCCAGTTTTTGCCTATTCAGTATATTAGCTGTGGGTTTGTCATCAATAGCTTTTATTATTTTGAGATATGCTCCTTTGATACCTAGTTTATTGAGAGTTTTTAAGCATAAAGTGCTGCTGAATTTTGTCGAAGGCCTTCTCTGCATCGATTGAGATAATCACGTGGTTTTTGTCTTTGGTTCTGTTTATGTGGTGGATTATGTTTACAGACTTGCATATGTTGAACCAGCCTTGCATCCCCGGGATGAAGCCTACTTGATCGTGATGAATAAGCTTTTGGATGTGCTGTTGCAATCAGTTTGGCAGGATTTTATTGAAGATTTTTGCTTCATTGTTCATCATGGATACTGGCCTTAAGTTTTCTTTTCTTGTTGAGTCTCTGCCAGGTTTTGATATCAGGATGTTTGTCTCATAAAATGATTAGGGAAGGATTCCCTCTTTTTGTATCGCTTGGAATAGTTTCAGAAGGAATGGTACCAGTTCCTCTTTGTATGTCTGGTAGAATTCAGCTGTGAACCCAACTGGACCTGGACTTTTTTTGGTTGGTAGGCTATTAATTGCTGCCTCAACTTCAGCCCTTGTTGTTGGTGTGTTCATGGTTTCAACTTCTACCATGTTTAGGCTTAGGAGGATGCAAGTGTCCAGGAATTTATCCATTTCTTCCAGGCTTACTTGTTTATGTGCATAGAGTTTTTGTAGTAATCTCTGATCATGGTTTTTATTTCCATGGAGTCAGTGGTGATATCCCCTTTAACATTTTTTATTGCATCTATTTGATTCTTCTCCCTTTTCTTTTTTAGTAATCTGGTTAGTGGTCTATTTTGTTGATCTTTTAAAAAAAAACCAGCTCCTGGGTTTATTTGTTTTTTTGAAGGGTTTTTTGTGTCTCTATCTCCTTCAATTCTGTTCCAATCTTAGTTATTTCTTGTCTTCCGCTAGATTTTGAGTTTTTTGATCTTGCTCATCTAGTTCTTTTAATTTTGATGATAGATTTTTGATTTTAGATCTTTCCTTGCTTCTCATGTGGGCATTTATTGCTATAAATTTCCCACTATACACCACTGTATATCTGTCCTAGAGATTCCGGTACGTTGTGTCTTCATTCTTGTTGGTTTCAAAGAACATCTTTATTTCTGCCTTCATTTCATTGTTTGTCCAGTCAACATTCAGAAGCCAGTTGTTCAATTTCCATGAAGTTGTATGCTTCTGAGTTAGTTTCTTAATTCTGAGTTCTTATTTGATTGCCCTGTGGTCTGAGAGACTGTTTGTTATGATTTCCATTTCTTTGCCTTTACTGAGGAGTGATTTACTCCCAATTGTTTGGTCCAATTTAGAGTAGGTGCCATGCAGTGCTGAGAAGAATGTGTATTCTGTAGATTTGGGGTGGAGAGTTCTGTAAATGTCTATTAGGTTTGGTTGGTCCAGATCTGAGTTCAAGTCATGAATATTCTTGTTAATTTTCTGTCCCATTGATCTGTCTAATATTTACAGTGGAGTGTTAAATTCTCTCATTATTATTGTGTGGGAGTCTAAGTCTTTTTGTAGATCATTAATAACTTGCTTTATGTACCTGGGTGCTCCTGTATTGGGTGTATATATATTTAGGATCATTAGTTCTTCTTGTTGCATTGATCCTTTTACCATTATGTAATGTCCTTCTTTGTCTCTTTTAATTTTTTTGGTTTAACGTCCATTTAATCCAAGACTAGAATTGCAACTCCTGCTTTTTTTTTGCTCTCCATTTGCTTGATAAGTCTTTTTCCATCCCTTTATTTTTAGCCTATGTATGTCCTCACACATGAGATGGATTTTCTGAATACAGCACATTGATGGGTCTTGACTTTTTATCCAATTTTCCAGACTGTGTCTTTTGATTGGGGCATTTAGTCAATTTACATTTAAGGATAGTATTGTTATGTGTGAATTTGATCCTGCCATTTTGATGCTAGCTGAATGTTTTGCCCATTAGTTGACACATTTTCTTCATTGTGTTGATGGTCTTTACCATTTGGTACATTTCTGGAGTGCTTGGTAATGGTTGTTCCTCTCCTTGTTTAGTGCTTTTTTCAGAAACTCTTGTAAGGCAGGGCTGGCGGTGATGAAATCTCTCAACAATTGCTTGTCCATAAAGGATTTTCTTTTTCCTTTGCTTATAAAGCTTAGTTTGTCTGGATATAAAAATTCCAGTTTGAAAGTTCTTTTCTTTAAGGATGTTGAATATTCACTGCCACTCTCTTCTGGCTTATAGCATTTCTGTGGAGGTATCCAGTGTGAGTCTGATGGGCTTCCCTTTGTGGGTAACCAGACCATTCTCTCTTGCTGCCCTTAGCATTTTTTCCTTCATTTCAACCCTGGTGAATCTTATGTCTGTGTGTTTTGAGGTTGGTCTTCTTGCGGAATATCTTTGTGGTGTTCTCTGTGTTTCCTGGACTTGAATGTTGACCTGGCTTGCTAGGTTGGGGAAGTTCTCCTGGAGAATATCCTGAAGAGTGTTTTCCAGCTTAGATTTATTCTCTCTGTCACATTCAGGTACACCTATCAAATGTAGATTATGTCTTTCTACATAATCCCATATTACTTGGAGTCTTTGTTTATTTCTTTTTACTCTTTTTTCTCTATTCTTGCCTTCTTGTTTTATTTCACTGAGTTGATCTTCAGTCACTGATATTCTTTATTCTGCTTGGTTGATTTGGCTATCGAAACTTGTGTATGCTTTGTGAAGTTCTCATGCTGTGTTTTTCAGCTCCAGCAAGTTGTTTATATTCTTCTCTAAGCTGTTTATCCTATTTAGCATCTCATCTAAACTCTTTTTCTAGGTCCTTAGTTTCTTTGCATTGGGTTAGCACATATTCTTGTAGCTCTGAGAAGTTTGTTATTACCCACCTTCTGAAACCTGTTTTTGTCAATTCATCAGATTCATTCTCCATCCATCTTTGATCCTTAGCTGGTGAGGGATCCCTTGGTGATCCCTTGGAAGAGGAGAGGTGTTCTGATTTTTGGTGTTTTCTTCCTTTTTGTGCTGGTTTCTTCCCATCATAGTGGCTTCATCTACCTGTGGTCTTTGTAGTTGATGACTTTTGGATGAGGTTTCTGACTGCATGTCCTTTTTGTTGATGTTGAAGCTATTTCTTTCTGCTTAGTTTTCTTTATAACAGTCAGGCCTCTCTGCTGCAGGACCGCTGGAGGTCCACTCCAGTCCCCACTCACCTGAGGATCACCCGCATGGGCTGCAGAACAGCAAGGGTTGCCTCTGGTTTTTTCCTCTGCTATCCTCATCCCAAAAGGGTACCTGCCAGATGTCAGACTGAACTCTTCTTTATGAGGTGTCTCTTAGGGATACAGGGGTCAGGGAGTTGCTTAAGGAGACAGTCCATCCCTTATGGGAACTCAAGTTCTGTGCTGGGAGCTCTGTTGTTCTGTGCAGAGCTGCTGGGCAGGTACCTTTAAGTCTGCTGCAGCTGAACTCATTACTGCCTCTTTTCCCAGGTGCCCTGTCCTAGGAAGATCAGCTTTATTTATAAGTTCCTGTCATGCTGCTGCCTTTTTTCATAGATGCCCTGCCCCACACAGAGTAGTCTAGTCACAGTCTGCCAGCAGAGGCATTGCTGAGCTGCTGCAGGCTCTGCTCAGCTGCTGTGTGAACTGCCTCAGTAGTGGCAGACTGCCTCGGTAGTGGGGGATGCCCTTCCCCACTCTGAGCTGGACCATCCTGGGTCCAGCTGCACTTGCTGTGAAATTCTCAATCCAGAGTGTTTCAGATTGCTTGTTTTGTTGGTGTGGTACCCTCCAAGTCGGATTGCCTGGCTCCTTGTCTCAGCCTTCTCCCTTTCAGTTGAATGGGCAGCTCTGTCTCCCAGGCATTCCAGGCACCAGTCAAAATGGCCACCCAGACTTGTGTGAATTTCTGTGTGCCAACCTGGCACTGGCTGAAACGGCTGTGCTGAAAACTCATGGTGCTCTTCAGTCAGGGAATATCCTGGTCTGTGGGCAGTGGAAACTTGTTTGGGAAATGTGGTGAGCACTCACTCTCTGTGCTATTGTCACTGGGAACTGCACCTGGAGCTGTTCCTATTCGGCCACCTTGAATCCACCCCCCCAACAAATGCTTATTTTTAAATGACAGTGGAGCTTTTTTTTCCCCTCTAAGTGCCAGTGTTCTCATAGTTTTGGTTTTTGAACTAGCAATGACTGTGAAAAAGAAAATGAAAATCTGAGGTTTCTGTCTTGGTTTTTGGTGCATGCAGTTGATTACTTAATTTTCTTACTAATTGTGAACATTGGTGTGAAACAAATTAATAAAGCTTTTGAATCATTCTATTTTATGTTTTATCTAGTCACATAAATAGATTAATTACTAATTATAATTTCAGTTCAGGCTTTGTAATAGATTTTCCTTAAACATTGAAGAAACACAAATTTATGGGCTTCCTGATGATTTTTCTTCTAGGCATCATGTCCTATAGTTTGTCATCCCTGATGAATGTAGAGTTACAGTGTTCACAAAGGTTTTGTCTCCCATTCCACTGCTATTAGTTATGGTCACCCTTCCCAAAATATTATATTTTTTCTACAAAAAGAAAAAAATTTACAAGGCAACAGAAACTATTATAAGGCTGTTTCCTTTCCACATTAGATAAATTACTATAAGGACTTCTAATAGCTTTTCCTGTTAAGGCAGACCCAGAATGAAATGGGACTTATAGCAACAATTTTGGGGCCATATTTACATGCTATCAATTTTTATAATAACTGAAAAATATTTAACAGCTATAAAAAATTCTCACAGGAATTAAATGTAGCCTCCCTGTGTCAGATTGTTCTTTCATTGTATAACTTTAAATCTTTTCTTTAACTTCAGTCTTTGAAGATAGTTTTAATTCTGCCTGTGATACTGAAGATTATTTGAGCCAGTTATAGCTTAATAGGTGGGGAATAGACCAAGGTTGCAAGGCCAGGCCCTGTGTGAACCTTTGATCTTCATAGAGAGTTTTACAGCATGGATTGTGTCCCCATAATCATCCAGTGTTGTCATGCATCGTTTGGTCAAAATGGGGAGGGATTAGGACAGTTTGGATAGCTCAACAAGATACATTCTCACTCTGCGGTGGTCCTGCTGACAAATCAAAGCATCACTTTTCTTTTTAAGAAAACAAATCTTCGCTGGGCATAGTGGCTCACCCCTATAATCCCAGCAATTTGGGAGGCCGAGGCAGGTGGATCACCTGAGGTCTGGAGTTTGAGATCAGCCTGGACAACATGGTGAAACCCCATCTCTACTAAAAATACAAAAATTAGCTGGGCATAGTGGTGGACACCTCTATTCCCAGCTACTTGGGAGATTGAGGCAGGAAAATTGCTTGAACCTGGGGGTGGGGGCAGCGGAGGTTGCAGTGAGCAGAGATCATGCCATTGCACTCCATCCAGCCTAGGCAACAAGAGCAAAACTCCATCTGAAAAAAACAAACAAACAAGCAAACAAAAAAACTGTTTTTAAAAATTGCTTTTCAATATTAACTCAAAAGTTCAGATTTTGGGGTGGTGGTATACCAAGACATTAGTATTTTTTTAACTATGCAATGAAAAAGCTTTAAAATCTCTAAGTTTGGTTAGTTCTCTCAGCACTGGTTAAATTACCATTTCATAAACACTTTTCAGGTCTGATCCATATTTAAGGATAATGCCTTATAAATATATATTAAGCAAAACAACCCTTTAAATAAACTTGAAATGTTCCTTATTTTAAAATATATGAAGTGAGATGGTGTGGTGTGATGAAAATATCACTGCACTAAAAGCACGGTGACTTAAGTTCTAAATAGGTATCTTTTAGGACTCTAATTTTGAGGAAATAATTTACTATCCATTTCTTCATGTTAAAAGAAGTCATCTCAAACTCTTAGCTTTTTTACAACTATGCAATTTATATTCTGTTTACATAAGGATACACTTTTTTATCAAGCTCAGCATACCTGTAACTTTTTAACCTATGCTATTATCTTCAGTGCCAATCTTGGGCAAAATTGTGCAAGAGGTGAAGTTTATATGAATATCCACTCTCATTTTAGGACTCTCCTGTCATGTTAGTGTCATCTTGCCTGTCTACCTTCCACATGCCCCATGACTTGATGCAAATTTAACACTGCTAATTCACCTAACATAAGATTTACTGCTGCTCTGGATATCTCCAGGAAGATTTCCCATTAAGCGACATCAAAATGCCCCACATCTTATTTCCTCAGGGCTCAAAAGAATCTTACAGATACCGTAATGGGATTTAACCTAATAGCTAATTTTCAGGTGGTGACTGATCCTTTGAACATCTCTTTGCTGCCCAATCCATTAGTGACAGTATGAATTTTCAAACCTGGTGTGAATAGACAGAACCCTATCCAGTGGAAGGAGAATTTAATACAGATAGTGCTGAAAGAATTCCTTGGGTAATCTACAACTAGGACTATGCCTGGTAACAGTAATCAATTCCATTGTTCCATTGTTTTAAAAACCAGAAACCTTCTTATAATGAAAATGACATTAATATTTAATTCATAAAGCTTACTATATTTTTTTGTCAGAGTCTCACTCTGTCACCCACACTGAAATGCAGTGGTGCCATCTCAGCTCACTGCAACCTCCATCTCCCAGGTTCAAGCAATTCTCACGTCTTGGCCTCCTGAGTAGCTGGGATTATAGGCATGTACACCATGCTTGGCTATTTTTTCTGTTTTTAGCTGAGATGGGGTTTCACCCTATTGTCCAGGCTGGTCTTGAACTCCTCACATCAAGTGATTCGCCTGCCTTGGCCTCATAAAGCTTACTGTTTTGCAGAACTCACGTATTCAGCAAATATTTATTGAGTGCCTACCGGATACCAGTCACTGCACAAGGCACTGGGTATATTGTGTCCCCAAACAAGAGACAAAATCCTAGTCCTTAGGGAGTGCTAGTGTGGTCTTTAATATCTTAGTAAGGCCTTTGGCATATGACCCAAAGTTAACACAATGTGTATTTTAGTTTTGGAAAGAAGGGGTTTGGTCTCTAAGGTTTCTTCCAGTTCTATAATTGTTTTGCTGTGATTCCAGTGCAACTCTTTGATCAAGCTACTTTACGTGAATCACTTCATTGTTTTAAAGAAATAAACTTGATTATATTGTTTTGTATTTGGCAAAACTGTGATTCTGTTGAAACAATTACTGTACACATTAAGGTATATGTCAATCAGATTAAAATTCCTAAATGTGTGATATTCTAGTTTTCTCTGCATAAAAAATTAAAATAGACTTAAAAATTCAACATTCACTTCTAAAATAATATAGCTGGGGACAAATAAACAGGTGCTTGAACTAGTTCACAGACAAGGAAACTTTTATGTAAAAATCAGTATGATTTCTGAAATGCTGTGCTAAAGTACAGATCTATGGAATATTGTTAAGGTAAAGTGTTGAGACTTATACAGTACCTCTGTTTCTATGCAGAGAAAGAAATGGCCATACTTCAGGAACTGCAGTTCTCATGAGAGGGTATTTAGGCCTCTTGAATTTTTTATGTAGAAGGGCATGTTTTTAAGGTAGTGGTAATCACCTTTTATTATGTGAACTTTGAATGGTTAAACAAAAAGTTTGTTCTTGTAGAGATTTTAAAAAGGGGGGAAGAATTCTAGAAATAATTGTTATCTAATTATTATATCCTTAAAGATAAAAATCCTTGTTGAAAATTTTTTTAAGTGCTAAATTACATAGGCTTAGGCATTAACATGTTTGTGGAAGAATATAGCAGACATATTGTATCATTTGAGTGAATATTCCCAATTAGGCTTTCTAGGCTCTATTTTAACTGAGTTACAGTGCATAGGCATTTAGAACCTAACTTTTATAGGTTATAAAAACTGTTGCCACCATTGCACAATTTTGTCCTAATCCCTCTTTCTCTCTCTCTCTCTCTCTCTCTCTCTATCAATAGATAGATAGATAGATAGATAGATAGATAGTTAGATAGATAGATAGATAGTTAGATAGATATAGATAGATAGGTAGGTACTTGGTGGGGCATGTTAAGTTGCAGTTTGCACAAGTTTATCTCATTTGTATTCCAGTGATTTTATTTCTTCTGTTTTTTCTTCAAACAGTATATACACATTTTGGGGATTTTTTTTTTTAGACAGTAAAAACTTTGACAAATTTCCATTTGTCAAAAAGTAATGATTTATTGATAATTATGTAGTAACACTTTTAGAATCCAGCAGTTACTTTAAAGCTGAATTTATAATTAATAACTCGCGTGTTAATACTGGATAGCATGAATTCTGCATTGAGAAATTGAATAGCATACTACCGAGTTTGTTGGAATATGAAAATTTATATAGATACTCACATGAGTTCTTGAAGAATAGTCATAACTAGATTAATATTTGTGTTTTAGTTAATAGTTTGAGGTGCCTGTTTGGGATAATGATAGATAATTTAGATGAATTTAGGGAAAAAAAAAGTTATCTGCAGAAATGTTGAACACCCATCCCCTATCCCCCAAATAGAACTAACTGGGTTACAATATTTTATCCAAAAGTTTCCAATTCCACTGTCTTGTGTTTTCATGTTGAAATTACTTTTGCAGTTTTGTTCTGAGTGCCAATTTCTTACTAGTACTCTTTCTTAATGTAGCATGGTTACCTGGAATGCATTTTAACTATTTTTGTATAGTGTAAATTGAAACATGCACATTTTGTACATTGTACTTTCTTTTGTGGAACATAGGCAGCGTGACTCAATTGTTTTTCATCATTCGGTTGTGCTGACCTAGGAATGTTGGTCATATCAAACATTAAAAATGACCACTCTTTTAATTGAAATTTACTTTTAAATGTTTATAGCACTATGTGCTGTGATCTGAAATTTATAACATTTTTGTCATGCACTTTACTGCTCCTGATTATTGTAATGTAATAAAAATAATTACGGTGTAAAGAAAGAGAATTCTGTTTCAGTAGTTCTGGGATGTAGCCAAAGTTTCTGCATTTCTTACGTTCTTCCAATGATCACGATGATTCTGTCACAAGGGGTCCAAGCTATACATGTTGAGGAGCAAAACTATACAGTTACTCATGCAACATATCAAGGATAACACCATGTACAGGAGACAGGTGCATGCTCGCACACACACACACCCTTGATTCCTAAGGAATTATTACATATATGAAGTACATAATTTATTTGTCCTTGTAAATTTGCCAGATTGTTTTCTTTTTACCTTTAATATAACAATCTTTCTCTTCCTTGTCAACTAATACATTCCTACCCCCAACATACTTTGTGCAAGTTCATTTATATAATAGGCACTGAATCATAATTCTCTGAGGCAGGAATTAGGTTCTTATTATTACCTCCATTACCGAAATATTTTCATTTAATGAATATGAGACGCTGACCACAGGGGTCTTTCAATCAGGTGGAGAAACATGATTCATTGTTATAATGTACAGTGAAGATTGGAAACAGACCATAGAAACTCTTAAAATTGTACTCCTAAGATAGTTTTATATATATGGATTTTTTTTTAAGTTTCCAAAAATTTTGGCTCATAGACCTATGTTGAAAACCCCAATGTGTTATCAAGAGAAAGGAGAAAGAAATGGGAGACAGTATGCTCTGTTAACAAAAAGAGCTGAACTCTGTAAAATATTTAAAGAGGTCTAAGTCTGAGCCAAATATGAGTGACCATGGTCTGGAATACAGTCTCAAGAGGTCTTGAGAACATATGCCCAAGTCAGTCAGGTTAAGCTTGGTTTTATACATTTTAGGGAGACAGAAGCACAAGTAAAGACATAAATTAATACATGTAAGGTATATATTGGTTTGGCCCAGAAAGGCAGGACAACTCAAAACCAGGGGTTTACAGGTCATAAATCCATTAAAAATTTTTCTAATTAGCAATTGGTTGAAAGAATTAAGCTTCAGCCAGGCACACTGGCTAACACCTGTAATCCCAGCACCTCAGGAGGCAGAGGCAGGGGCATCACTTGAGGTCAGGAGGTTGAGACCAGCCTGACCAATATGATGAAACCGTGTTTCTGCTAAAAATTAGCCAGGCATAGTGGCATGTGCCTGTAAGCCCAGCTACTGAGGTGGCTGAGGTCTGAGAATCGCTTGAACCCAGGAGGCTGAGGTTGCAGTTAGCTGAAACGGCAACACTGCACTCCAACCTGGGTGACAGAGCAAAGCTCTGTCTATAAATAAATAAATAAATAAATAAATAAACAAACTAGAAAATAGTTGAAGCTTCTTCTGATGATTCACCTTTCTTTTAGTTTGAATACTTTTTCCTGATCAGAAGCCTCAGATTCCTTTTGTATGCATGTTGATTTCTATAAATTTGGAGCCAGAAAGTAACTGGAAATTAAAGATATTATAATATAAAAAATAAAATTACATTGATTCTACTATACATATTTTATTCTACTTTTGGATGAAAATCTCAAACATTTTTGCCTGCTCTGTACAATTATAAACCCTCTTGCCAATATTAACTTTGTCAAAATTAATCTTCCAAATATGCTTATTATAGTGTAAAACTTACTGTGAGCACACAAGAATAGTATTTTTAGCCCCTAAATTATACACAGTTTATGTTAAATTATTAACATGAAGTCTGTATGTAAACAAAGGAACTTGGCTAAATTAAAATTTCATTATCACTAAAAATGCAGCAGTATTTATATCTTCCACAATAAGGAAAAGCCAGCTCTTCAACTGAAAAATTTATGTATAAAATCTTTCCTCTCCAAGTAAAAGTTAGGTAATGACATATGTTTGTTTCAAGGATTTCCAAATGCTTTACATAGCAATTAGTGTTGAATGTGCCTTCTTCCTGGGCATATAACCCTTCTGACTTATGCCACATAACACACTTACTAGTTATACAAAAGACAGTGACATGAATTATGTTAAGAACACAAAAAATTTATTGTTTCTTGTGGATAGTGTGTCTTTATTTTGATTTATGAGGAAAGTAGCATAGAGTTAAGGATTTAAATGGTTTAAATATCTTTGAATAGTTAAAAGAAGATATCAAAATGTTAGCAAGCATATATACTTGTAATTTTGGTTTTAAAAATTAGCCCTTAAACCACTAACAATTAAGCCTTAATCAATTGTGTGTTGATTTAATGGAGAATCAGTTAACAATAGAGTTTAAGAATTGAGTCCATTAGAATTTGGGAGAAATTGCTTAAAACAAAAAAGAATTGAGTCTAATCATAGAACCATTACTTATTAACTGGGTGCAATTGGTTAAGTTTCTTAACCTCTTTAAACCATAGCATTCTCAATTCTAAAATACTGTTACTAAAAATAATCATCCAACAATACTAACATTTATATGAAACCATATAAATAGCCAAAGTAATCTGAGGGAAGCAAAAAATAGCCAAAGTAATCTCAGGGAAGAAAAAAATTGCTGGAGTTACTCTACTACCTGATTTTAAAATTACTACAAAGCTATAGTAATCAAAATAGCATCAGAGTGGTATAAAGACAGATGCACGGACCAATGGAATAGAGAGAGTGTCACAAATAAACGCACATTTATGGTCAAATGATTTTTGACAAAGGTGCTGAGAGCACACAATGGGGAAATAACCGTCAGTTGAAAATGGTATTGGGAAAAGCAGATATCCATATGTAGAAGAATGAAACTGGACTCTCATCTCACACCGTGTACAAAAATCAACTCAAAATGGATTAAAGACTAATTTTAAGACCTGATGTGGCAAAACCACTGGAAGAAAACAACCAATTTATGACACATTTTTTGGACAGTGATCTTTTGTATATAACCCAAAAGGCACAGGTAACATAAACAAAAGTAGACAAATGCGATCATGTCAAACTAAGAAGATTCCACACACCAAAGGAAGCAACAACAAGGTGAAGGAAAATATTCACAAATCATAAATGTCATAAGGAGTTAGTACTCAAAATCTATAAGGAACAAAAACAACTCAATAGCAGGAAAACAACCCAAGTTAAAAATCAGCGAAGGATTTGAAGAAACATTGATTAAAAGAAGACATAAATGGCCAACAGATATATGAAAAGTCACTCAATGTTACTAATTATCAGAGCAGTGCAAATTAAAATTACAATGCGATATCACCTCATACCTGTTAGAATGGCTATTATTAAAAAAAGATAAGTGTTGGCAAGGATATTGAGAAAGAGATATGCTTGTGCACCTCATGAAAATGTAAATTTAGCTATTATAAAGAACGGTACGGACGTTCCAACAAAAAATAAATAAAGTACAAATAGAACTATCATATGACCCAGCAATCCCACTCCTGGGGCATATATCCAAAGGAAATGAAATCGGTATGTCAAAGAGGTATCTGCACTCCATGTTTACTGTAACACTATTCCAATAGCCAAGGAACAGTATCAACCTTAGTGTCCATCAATAGATAAATGGATTTAGAAAATGTGGTATGCATACACAATGGAATTGTATTCAGCATTAAAAAGAAGGAAATCCTGTTATTTGCCACAACTTGGATAAACCTGAATGATTTTATAGTACCTGAAATAAACCAGGCACAGAAAGACAAATACTGCATGATCTCCCTCATCTGTGAAATCTAAAAAAGTTGATGCATACAAATAGAGTAGAATGGTAGTTACCAGAGGCTAGGAGTTGGGAAGGTGGAGGAAAAGGGAGATGGTAAACAAAGGGCATGAAGTTGGCTGGGTGTGGTGCCTTATGCCTGTAATCTCAGCAACTTGGGAGGCCAAGATGGGCAGATCATGAGGTCAGGAGATCGGGACCACCCTGGCCAACATGGTGAAACTCCATCTCTACCAAAAATACAAAAAGGAAAATTAGCTGGGCATGGTGGTGCGTGCCTGTAGTCCAAGTTACTCAGGAGGCTGAGGCAGGAGAATCACTTGAACTTGAGAGGTGGAGATTGCAGTGAGCTGAGATTGCGCCACTACACTCCAATTTGGCAACAGAGTGAGACTCGTATCAAAAAAAAAAAAAGGCATAAAGTTTCATTTAGACAAAAGGAATGAGTTTTCCAGATCTACTGCATAGCATAGTGGTCACAGTTCATAGTAATACATATTACATTTCAAATATATAGGATGTTAAATATTCATCTTGCTGAAAGAATATATTTTGAATGTTCTAACTACAAGAAAATAAGTATATTAATGTGTATTAATTAGCTTGATATAATCATTACACAATTTATGTATATATCTAAACATTGCATTGTATCCCATAAGTATATACGATTATTGTCAATTTAAAATTTAAACTAAAAATTTTTTAAACTGAAAAAGAAGTAGCTATAATGGATAAAATAAAATATATTACTAAAATTATAAAATTAGCACAATTTTTGCTATTTGAAGATTTAATGGCATTTTCCATTTAAAGCATTTAGTACAATGTCAATCACAAAGTAACAACTCAATAATTAACAACACAGATTTTTATCTCATTATTAATATGATTTTAAAGTTAAAGAGAAAGGGTTCCACAAATTTTTTTCAAAAAATCTTCAAATATATATCAATAAAGCATTAAGTTGTTGGGAACACTTTTTTTTAATTGAACCATTTCAATGTCTCTTGAACTGCCATATTCCTTCTACCTGCAGAGGTACATTTCACTGCATCTTAACCCTTGAATATTATGATGGTTATTTAGTTGGATGCTAGCTTTACTAACAGTCAACTCACTCTCTATATGACTACCAAAACGATGTTTTTAAAGAAGAATAAGAGTTCAGACATAACTTGGTAGGGTGTTTTTCCCTGCTCTTATCTGCTGAGTACAACTATAATCCCTGAGGGAAAAAAATGCAAAATGAAGCCAAACAATAGCTCTAAAAATTAGAAATATGAAGGCAAACTGGTTAGGAACCCCAGGAGTGGAAAAACAACATAATGAGAGGGCATTTTACTATCCTTCACCCAAAAGAAGAAAGCAACACTGGCCAATGCCTAGGAGGTTCATTCTCTCTTGGATCAAATATGGGTTCTATCAGCAATACCAGGAAAGTCCAGTCCCACTGGTAAAGAGGGTGATCTGGAGCCACACTAAGAATAAACAGCCAGGGGAAGCATTGTCCTTCCCTGAGATGCTACAGACTACCCTCCCTCACTGAGAGTAGCCAAGTGAACCAGTCACAACAAGCTGCTAGACCTTGGAACATGACCTTTATCTTTATAGGCAAGAAAAACTTTTTCTTTACCTCGAGGCACTAGGTGATGCAGCAAGGGGCAACCCCTCCTGCCCCATTGAGATGGACCAACAAAGACCAGCGGGAGCTTCAGCCTCACTGAATAAATCAAGCAACCAAAAGAGCATGGCAAAACTTTAAAAATGAAACTATCTTTGAAACCACAGCAAAAAAAAAAAAAAAAAAAAAAAAGTCATGTGGGACTGCATGTTACAACTATAAAGGGAGCTGCCTACTACAATAAAATATTTAAATATGGCCTTGAATCTTCTAATATAATATCTAAAATGTTCAGAACATAACTTAAAAAAGAGAAAAAAATCTTGACACAGCAAGAACCAGGAATATTGTAACTTGAATGGGATAAGCAATTTAATGTTGCTGACACTTAAGTGAATCAGATGTTGGAATTATATGGCAAGCATTTTAGAGCAGTCATCAAAAATTTTTCTCGAAGCAATTACAAGTCTCCTTGCAACAACAACCAAAAAGACTTTTTTAATCTCAGCAAAGAAATAGAGGTTATGAAAAAGCACCAAATGTAAATAATAGAACTGAAAGATCCAATAATAAAAATCTAAAAAACTTGCTGGGTAGGTTTGGTAGTAGGCCAGAGATGACAGAGAATAGGATCAGTTAACTTGAAAACCAACAATAGAACTTATACAATTTTCACAACAGAGAGGAAAAAGAGAGAAAAAGCACAGGAGAGGATGGAAAGATAGGAAAAATAAAACTGCCCCTATTTGCAGATGTCATGATTGTCTTTGTAGAAAACCCATGCAATCTATAAAAATGCTCCTAGAATGAATAGGTAAGTTCAGCATGATTGCTAAATACAAGATCAATATGCAAAAATCAATCACATTACTGTATAATACCAAAGAACTTCAGTAGACCAAATTTAAATTATGCTTTTAATTTAAAATTAAATGCATAATGCTATTTATAATCAGTCCAATTAAAGTGAAATACTTACTGAGCTGTATACTTACTGAAACATGTCCAGAGTCTATATGTGGAAACTTATTAAATGCTGTTGAAAGAAATCAAAGAAAACCTAAACAAATATAGAAACATAACAAGTTCATAGATTCAAAAATTCAACATTGAAAAAAATGTTAATTCTCCCCAGATTGTTCTATGGGTTCAATGAAAATTACTCTTAATATCGCAGTAAGAATTTGTACAGGCATAGACTAGCTCATTAAAAAATATATACAAAAAAAAAACCCACAGCTCTAGAATAGCGTTTTAAAACCTCTTTGTACAGAAGAATAAAATAGAAGAAATTATTTGATATAAAATCTTATTATAAAGTGACAGTAAACAAGGCAGTATGATATTGACAGAGAGATTACAGATTAATGGAACAGAGTAGAGAACCCAGAAGTACACCTACAGAAATATAGTTAACTAATTTTTGATAAAGGTGCAAAAGCAATTCAAAAGGAAATAGACTCTTTTCAACAAACAGTATTGAAGCAACTGGACATCCATAGGCAAAAAAATAAGCCTTGACCTAAATCTCAAAGTTTATACAAAAATTTATTAAAAATCTATTATAGATGTTAGCATAAAAGTATAAAACTTTTAGAAAAGATATAGAAGACACTCTGGAGTCTAAAGCTAGTGAAGAGTTGTTAGACTTGACATTAAGAAATTATCCATAAAAGGCAAAATTGATAACATAGACCCCATCAAAATTTAAATTTTTTGCTTTGTAAGAGCTTATATAAAGAGGATAAAAAGACAAGGCTACACAATGGAAGAAAATACTTACAAACCACATGTGTGTAAAAGGGCTGCTATTTACAAGACAAAATGAACTCTCAAAACCCAACAGTGGAAAACAATTTAATTAACGGGCGCAAAACATGAACATACACACACCTGAGAGTATGTACAGATGGCATTGATGCACATGAAGAGATATTCAATGTCATCAGCCGTTAGGGAAATACAAATTTAAACTACAGTGAGTGCTTGCTTCAGTACCACATATGCTAAAATACTATGTAAAAGAGAAGATTAGTATGGCCCCTGTACAAGGATGAAACACAAAGTCATAAAGCATCCCATATTTTACATTCCTTTTCTAATGTTTACAGATAGGGAAACTGAGGCGCCAATAAGCAACGTGACTTTCCCAACTGAGAGTCATTTTAGCTTTAAACGATTTCCAATTCCTCTTCCTCTAATAATCAAAAACCACAATGAGGTATCACTAAGCACCTATCAGAGTAGATATAATTAAAATACTGGTAATGATGTGTGATTACTTAGTATTTAATTCTATTTTTTTCCTTTTCTTTTTTTTTTTTTTTTTTTTTGAGGCACAGTCTTGCTCTGTCATCCATACTGGAGTTCAGTGACATAATTTTGGCTCACTGTAACCTCAGCCTCCCAGGTTCAAGCGATTCTCCTACCTCAGCCTCCCAAGTAGCTGGTATTACAGGAGCCCACCATGCCTGACTAATTTTTGTGTTTTTAGTAGGGACAGGGTTTCCCCATGTTGATGAAGCTGGTCTCGAACTCTTGACCTCAGGTGATCTGCCCACCTCGGCCTCCCAAAGTGCTGCGATTACAGATGTGAGGCACTGTGCCTGGCCATAATTCTATTTCTACAACATTTTGAAATAACATTTTTAAAATGGAGGAAAAGTTAGTAATTCTCAGAGGTATGGACAGGGGATGGTGATGGGGCAGAGGTGTAGGAACAAGATGAATGTGGTTATAAAAGGACAACACAGGGGATTTTTGTGATGTTGTTCAGTATCTTGACTGTAGCAGTGTATGTGCAAACCTGCATAAGTATAGTAAAATTACATAAAATTAAACACATGGACCTACATATATGAGTGCAAATAAAGCAAATTTGAATAACACTGCTACCAGTGTCCATCCCCTAATTGTGATATTATGCTGCAGTTTCTACAGTGTTACCAGTGGGGGAAAACATTGTAAAGTGTACATAAGATCTCTCTTTATTATTTCTTACAACTATATGCGAATCTAAAATTATATCAAAATTTAAAAGTTAAAATTTACAAATGTTACAGTGGAACACTACTCAGCCTTAAAAAAGGGAAGGAAATCCTGTCATTTGCTACAACAGGAATGAACCTGGAGGACATTCTGTTAACTGAAATAAGCCAGAAACAGAATCACACATACTGTATGGTCTCACTTATATGTGGAAACTAAAAATGTTGATCTCTTGAGAGCAGAGAGTAGAATGGTGGTTATGGGGCTGAGGGGGGGAAGGGAAAAGATGCTGGTCAAAGGGTATGACTTTCTTTTAGAAGGAGTAAGTTCAGGAGATTTATCATAGAATATGGTGACTACAGTTAATAATAATACTGTATTCCTCCAAAATATCTACTATATTTTCCATATATGTATTTAAAGAAAATGAGTAATGTATAATAATATACTCATTAGTGAATAATACATTAAAATATATTTCAGTTGAGAGAGAGAGAGACATAAAGATAGAATAATAGTCTTGTCATTAGTAGCTCAGCACTGTTTTCATTGGATCTCTGTTATACACAGCCGTTCTCTACCTTTTAACACATCATAAAACATTTACAAAATGGTATTTATATGCCATATGAAAGTATATGGAGAATTACAGCCTAAGGCAACCAGCCAATCTCTTCTAGAAACCTCAATTCCCACCCATTGCAGACTGAAGAGATTGCTATCTTAACATAGTTGTCATTTTGCATAGGTTTTGAGAAGTTCTCATATAGGCTAAACTTAAGATCTTTTTTTGCTTTCTGGATGAGAGGCTATCTAGCATCTGTGGTCTTCCTACAAGTCCAGCTATGCCTTCTTCTATTTTATGCCTCATACTGGGAGCTTAAATAATAATTTCTTGTAATTCTCCAACCCACCAAGCCTCTTGAGTCCTTTCTATGTCTATGCATACTAATTCCTGCCTGGAAGTCTCCTCCTGCCTCATTCATCTAGCACATGCCTTTCCTCTCTCTGCTAATGGGATGATGCAACTCTTTAAAGAGTAAAGTTATGCTTGAAGTCTATTATTAAACATAATTTCATTTGTCAGAATTGCAAACTTCAAATTTAATCATTTTCTTTCATGGTATTCATCTATTTACTTGACAATATCCTGACTGAACTGTAACACCCTTGGATGAAATAAATACATATTTTTAATCTTTTTTTATTAGGATTTGTAAGATATAATAGATAGTCAACACATATTTGTTGAATAAATTTATAAATGCTTAGAAGGTATTACTAAAGTTGTATCTGCCCCAGAAGAATAACATGTTTATAATATTTTTGTATAATATATAAACCTCTTAATTACTGAATGAGAATTATAAATTGTCTCTCCAGAAAAAAATACTTTCGTATAAAATTTGCACACAATTACCCTATTGACAGATTCTCCATTTTACCACCTAATGGGCCACTGACTGCTCAAGGCTAGACTATACAAAAAAGATCTCCTAAAATGGAAACTGATTTTCAGTCTGTTGGACAAACAACCAGTATGATTTGATATTTACAGATATTTTTACCATGTACTAGTGATCAAACAGAATATACTAATTCCTTCAGAATTTAGTGGTTGTTTTGCACTTAATATATGAAGATAACATTGTACCAAATTATGCATTATGCACTGAGGAAAAAGAAGTCAACCAATATCCAATAAATGAAAATGAGTTCTCCCCTCATACATAGTTTCCCTATTATTAACATTTAGTATGAATGTAGTACATTTCGTACAACTGATGGGCCAATATTGATAGTAATTATTAATCAAAATCCATAGTTTGTATTAGAGTTCACTCTGTGTTGTACACTCATGGGTTTTGGCAAATGTATAACACGTAGTCTCCATTATAGTATTATACAGAGTAGTTTCACTGTCCTAAAAATCCTCTGTATTTCACTCGTTAATCTCTCCTTTCCTTCTGCCTCAACCTTTAGAAACCATTGACCGTTTTACTGCGGCCATAGTTTTGCCATTCCACAATGTCTTATAGTTGGAATTATATAGTATGTAGCTGTTAAAACGTGCACTCTAAATGAAGAGACCCCCACCAAACAGACTTCGTGTGAGCAACATGGCTGTTTATTCACCCAGGTGCTGGTGGGCTGAGTTGGAAAAGAGAGTCAGTGGAGTGCCGTGGGGCAGGATTTGGTTTTATAGGTTGGGGTAGGCAGTGGAAAGTTACAGATGTTACAGTGTAGGGTGGTTGTTTGCAAGCTGGGAGGGGGTCATAGGGTCTGTAGTCATGAGGTTGACCAATGTCAGTTACCACGTCCAATGGCCTTAACAATTGAGGCAAGAATAAGAAACAATAGATGAATATCTCAAGTTAGTTAGGCAACACAGGGGTTGATTGTTCTTCCATTTTTCATGGGCTTCCAGTTACTCTATGTTTTCTAATTCTGGAAGACCCTCCAGAGGTGAACGTGTGGGCCATGGCGCCATCAGTAAGCCTAAAAGATCTTACATTCCTGTCTTTTTATATTAGTAATATAAAGGAAAAAGAAATGAAGAGTGGAGGGCAGCAGAATATTAGGAAGGCCGGCACAGAGGGGTGATGGAGGATGTTTCTCAGGACTTCTTCTCGGGGGCTTGGGGACAGTGGGGAAACCTAAAAATGGGAAAGAATTTAGACTGCTGAGAGATATGGGGCAAAGGGTGATATTGTGGGTTTGCTAGAAGGGGCATTTGTCATATTGACTGATTGGTTATCATTTGTATGTGATTTTGTAGGAATTGAGAGATTAACTGGAAAACACAGGTCCAAATAAGAGAAGGAGAAAGATAGGTATCAGAGGACCAAGGATTGGAAGAAACCATGACTGCCAGTTCCAGAGTGTCCAGCCAGTCCGGCCAGCTCCAGAATAACCATTTGCCTGATTAGCAGCTTTTGGGCTCTGTCTTTTATCTACTGATGGCATCATATATGAGCCCAGACTGGTTTACATAAAAACAACATTCTTCATTTAGGAACAGGTGAAGACCTCCTTTTCAGCAGTCAGTAAATCAAGACCTCTGCAGTTTGGGAGGACAGCTGCAGCTAGGGAATTTACTTGAGCTTGAAGAAGGGATAGTGATTGAGTTAATTCTGCAGCGCCAGCAGAGAAATCATTGGAGAGGCTATGGAAGGTGATGACTGACGTGGTAAGGCCAGCTATACCTGTGCCAAGTGCAGTAGTAATTCCTAACCCTACAAGTAAGGGGATCAGTGGAATGACCCGCTTGTGTTGTTTTGGGGCCACAGGGAAACAGGGAGGCTTTCGTCTTTGTTGGCAAACTGAATTTTGGGAGTAAGGAAAACTAGGGTACAAGTGCCTGTCCAGTTAGTAGGAAGGCAGATGTAAGCAGAAGAACCACAGAGGGAAAAAGTCCTTGGCTTACACAGAACTGGAAGTATAAACTGAAAAGGTGAGAAAGTGTTCTGAGGGGCTGGGGCTTTGGACCCAAATACCAAGGGAACGCGCAAGGGCTGCAGCTGTTATTAGGGCAGCAGCTACTGCTATGCGTAGGCATGAGAGCCAGCCCAGGACTGTGAGGTTAAGTTGTTTGGATAAAAAGGCTATAGGCCATGGGCCTGGCTCCTGTGTAAGAATTCCAATGGCACGGCCTTTTATTTCTGCTGTGTAGAAAGAGAAGGGTTGAAAGGAGTTGGGGAGTGCTAGCATAGTGGCTGTTTCTAAGGTCTTCTTTAAAGAGTTCAACGAAGAAAGGGGGAAGGATTTGGAGTTCATGGATTCAGCTAAGCTTCCTTTTCTTTCTTTTTCTTTTTTTTTTTGAGACAGAGTTTTGCTCTTGTTACCCAGGCTGGAGTGCAATGTCGCGATCTCGGCTCACCGCAACCTCCACCTCCTGGGTTCAGGCAATTCTCCTGCCTCCGCCTCCTGAGTAGCTGTGATTACAGGCACGTGCCACCATGCCAAGCGAATTTTTTGTACTTTTTTGGTAGACACGGGGTTTCACCATGTTGACCAGGATGGTCTTGATCTCTTGACCTCGTGATCCACCCACCTTGGCCTCCCAAAGTGCTGGGATTACAGGCGTGAGCCACCGCACCCGGCCCTAAGTTTCCTTTTCTAAGTTTATGAAGTGGTTGGTTAGGAGGACAAAATCTGGTATCCAGAAGTGAAAGTATCCTGGGAAAGGGCTTGACTAAAATAATGAAGAATATCTCGGGAACCTTGGGGAAGAATGGTCCAGGTTAACTGCTAGGACTGGTGGGTGTCAGGGTCAGTCCAAATAAAGGTGAAAAGAGGCTGAGAGGAGGGGTGCAAGGGGAGGTGAAAAAGGCATCTTCCAGGTCAAGAATGGAATAGTGAGTTGTGCAAAAGGGTACGGAAGATAGGAGGGTGTAGGGGTTTGGTACTGTGGGATGGACGGGGAATACAATCTGATGAGGTGGAGGTCTTGGACTAGTCTGTGAGATTTGTCTGGTTTTTGGACAGCTAGGATAGGGAATTGTAAGGAGAGTTTGTAGAAATTAAAAGGCCATGTTATAGTAAGTGAGGAATAACAGGCTTTAGGCCTTTTAAGGCTTGTGCTGGGATGAGGTACTGGTGCTGGGCGGGATACGGGTGGTTAGGTTTTAGGGGGATGATGAGGGGTGAGAAGCAAGGGATGGGGAGGTGCTGTCCCACACCCTAGGGTTCAGGTAGGGGGACAGAAGGGGAGCTATTGAGGGAGCTATGGGTTCGGGGAGGAGGGCAGCAATGAGGTGTGGCTGTAGCCCAGGAATAGTTAAGGAGGCAGACAATTTTGCTAGGATATCTTGGTCTAACAGGGGAATTGGACAAGTGGGAATGATTAGGAAAGAATGTGGAAAGGAGTGCTGGCCTAGTTGATACCAGACCTGGGGAGTTTTGAGAGGCCTGGAAACCTGGCCATCAATTCCCACAACAGTAATAGAGGCCAAGGAGACAGGTCCTTGAAAAGAAGGCAGCGTGGCCCCCATACTGATTAAGGAAAGGATGGGCTTAGCCTACACCATAAGATTTACCCAAAACTCGGTTTCCATGATGGTCTAGAGGGCTTCTAAGGTGTTCTGGCAGTGTTAGTCTTCAGCTGCCAAGCCGAGGAGCAGTGGCATGAGTCGGACAGTCCGACTTTCAGTGGGGACCCTGCACAGATGGGGCAGAGCTTAGAAGGAATCTGGGTCTGGTTTGAGGGAATTCCTTGGCCCAGTGGCCAGGTTTCTGACACTTGAAGCAAGGTCCAGGAGGGGTAGCTGGATGCTTCAGTCTGGGTGCTTTGAAGTGTTTGTGAGCCGGTGGTGTGGCTGGGGTTTGTCTAACAACAGAGATAAGCATCTGTAGTTCTAAGATGCGGTGGTGCTGGGCAGCTTCTTCCCTATTATTGAACACCTTGAAGGCAAGGTTGATTAATTCCTGCTGTGAGGTTTGAGGGCCAGATTCTAATTTCTGTAGCTTTTTTAATGATAGGGGCTGTTGTGATAAAATGCATATTAAGCATTCATTAGGGCTGAGAGCAGGAGGGTGAATTTTAAGTCACTCTAGGTGAGGTTATAGGACTGGGTTAAGTATTGGAACTCTTGTATATATTTAGTGGGATTTGATGAAAAGGAGCCTAATTGTTGGCTGATTTGGGAAAGGTTGGATAAAGAGAAATGAACGTGCACCTTAACTATACCTTCGTCTCCAGCCACCTCTCGAAGCGGGAATTGTTGGGCAGGGGCGGAAATCCTTCCCCCTTTCTTCCTTGAAGAGGTAGCCAGGATACTAAACTACAATCCAGACCAGGTATGAGGTAGGGAGGTGACAGGAGGGGCATAAGGAGGTGGGTTGCAGGCAGAGGAAGAGGAGGGAGACTCTGGGGTGGGGGGAGCAGTTAGGGCCTGGATTAGGGTCTGGTTCAGATAGGCAGGGAGGAGAAAGGTGGAAGGGTCAATGGACAAGGAGGATTCTGGGTTGCTGGCAGAGGCAGGAGGGGTGGCGGAAGGGAGAGAAGAAAAATTTGAGACACGTTGCATTGAGAGCAGAGATTAGAGAGGGATTGGAATGTAAAAAATAAAAATGCCTAAACATAGGGAATTTCAGACCATTTGCCCATTTTACAACAAAAGTTGTCTAGATCCCGCAGGATAGAAAAATTGAAGGTACTGTTTTCTGGCCATTTAGAGCCATTGTCCAATTTATATTGTGGCCAAGCGGTATTGCAGAAGGAAATACAATGCTTAGGTTTTAGGTCAGGTGATAGCTAGAGGGGTATGAGACTTTTTTAGAACCAGGCTAAGGGAGAGGAGGGAGGAATGGAGGGCAGGAGATTGCCCACAGCTTAAGAAGACTGATAAAGACAAGGAAAGTGAATGTATGACCAAGTAGTTTAGCAGATGTCCCAGACTACACGTTGGTCTGAACCTGGAGTGAATCAGTCAAAGGAGGTGTCCCCTGTGTTGATCCATCACCTATGAGTGCCAGTGAGTGACCAGAGCAGACATTTCTTCAATGATCAGTCACCAAGGGAAGACTGTCTTCCCAGTTCTGTGACCTATGCAGGATTTTTTCCAGTCATGAACCTCACGAAAAGTCTTGTCTTTCTTGTCTCCACTGAAAGGGAGAGGAAAATGAAACAGAAAGAAGGAGGGTGACAGGTTAGCAAGAAGGGCTAAAGAAGAGAGTTGAGGCAAACTGCTTACCTGATCTGAGGTTGGTGAGTGGATCCCTGGGCTGAGCTGATGAGCCTAGGTCATAGGTAGGTCTCTTCACAGAGGGAGAGCAGAGACAGAGGGGTAGTCTCCCTAAAGGAGTACCCTTGTCCCAGGATTTTGGCACCAAATGTTAAAACATGCACTCTGAATGAAGAGAGCCCTCAAACAAGATTTGTGTGAGCAACATGGCTGTTTACTCAACTAGGTATGGGCAGGGTGCGGGGCAGGCTGTATCTGAAAAGAGAGTCAGTGGAGGGTGGTGGGATAGGATTTGGTTTTATAGGTTTGGGGTAGGCAGTGGGAAGTTACAGAAGTTTCAGTATAGGGTAATTTTTTACAAGCTTGGAGGGGGTCATAGGTTTGCAATCTGGGAGGGGATTGTAGGGTCTGGAGTCACAAGGTTGACCAATGTCAGTTACAAAGTCCAATGGTCTTGACAATTGAGGCTGCAATAAGAAACAGTAGAAGAATGTCTCAAGTTAGGCACTGCAGGGGTTGATCAATCTTCTGCTTTTCATGGCCTTCCAGTTACTTCAGGTTTTTTACTTCCAGAAGGCCCTCCAGAGGTGTACGTGGGGGCCATGGCACCGTCAGCCTAAAAGACCTTACAGTAGCCTCTTCAGATTGACTACTTTCTTTCTTTCTTTCTTTTTTCTTTCTGACATGGATTTTCACTCTTGTTGCCTGAGCTGGAGTGGAATGATGCAGTTTTGGCTCACTGCAACCTTTGCCTCTCAGGTTCAAGCAATTCTCCTGCCTCAGCCTCCCAAGTAGCTGGGATTACAGGTGCTCACCACCATATCCAGTCTAATTTTTGTATTTTTTAGTAGAGACAGAATTTCACCATGTTGAAGAGGCAAGTCTCAAACTCCTGACCTCAGCTGATGTGCCTGCCTGGAACTCCCAAAGTGCTGGGATTACAGGCATGAGCCACTGTGCCTGGCATATTGACTACTTTAAATTAGTCATTTGCTTATATGGTTTCTCAGTGTCTTTTCATGGTTTGATAGCTCACTGATATGTATTGCTAAATAATATTTCATTATATGAATATACCTCAGTTTATCCATTCTTTGTGTCTTTGTGTCTTTCACAAAGCATACACTTTTCCTCTTCATGAAGTTCATCTTAGAACTTTTCCTTTAACTGTTGATACTTTTGGTGTTGTACTTACAAAGTCATCTCCAAACCCAAGATTATCTATATGTTCTCCTATATTGTTGTCTAGGAGTTTTATAGTGTTGCATTTTGCTTTTAGGTCTATGATTCATTTTGAGTTAATTTTTGTGAGAAGTATAAGGTTTGTGTCTTCATTCTGCTGCATGAGGATATCCAGTTGTTTAACCATCATTTGTTGAAAAGATTATTCTTTTTCTATTAAATTACCAATGCTTTTTTGTTAAAGAATAACTGACTATAATTGCATGTGTCTATTAATGGGCTCTTTATTCTACTTCATGAATCTATTTGCCTCTTTTTTCACTAATACCACACTGACTTGAATACTGTAGCTTTATAGTAAGTCTTGAAGTCCAGTTGTGTTAGTCCTTTGACTGTTCTTCAATATTGTGTTGACTATGCTAAGTCCTCTGCCCTTTCAAACTTTAGAATCAGTTTGTGAGATCCAAAAAATAACTTGTTGTGATTTGTTCATTTGATTTTGGGATTAACCCCTTAGATTTTATTCTATTTTTTTAATCTTCAATTTTAAAACTAGCACTATACAAAGATGCAAATTATTTTCTCCAGTACAGGATTAATCTTAATCTTTAAGCAGTTCATTGTATATATTTAAGCCACAATTTTTTTGAATATCAATTAAATATACTGCCTAATAATTTATTTTCTATTACCTCCAGCCTAAAATAAGGAATAAAGTTTTGTCTTTTTTTTAAAAAAATGAATGTATTGAAAGAGGAACTCAGTAGAAATGAATTCACAAAGAAACAAACAACAACAAAACATCTTCGCAGTAGGAAATAGTAATATATCAGAGACAGACGCAGACTCAAAATCTTTGTTTTTTTTTTTTTTTGAGTCTTGCCCTGTTGCCCAGGCTGAAGTGCAGTGGTGCAATCTCACTCAGCTTACTGCAACCTCTGCCTCCTGGGTTGAAACAATTCTCCTGCCTCAGCCTCTTGAGTAGCTGGGATTACAGGCACCTGCCACCATGCCCAGCTAAATTTTGTATTTTTAGTAGAGACAGGGTTTCACCATGTTGATCAGGCTGGTCTCAAACTCCTGACCTTGTGATTCTTCTGTTTCAGCCTTCCAAAGCACTGGGATTGCAGGCATGAGCCATTGCACTTGGCTAATCCTTGAAGTTTCTATGATTTATTTGAATATAATTTATTTTTATAGACACTAATTAATTTATATGCACATTTTAAAACATTTATTAATCAGGACATAAAACCCAGACTAGAAAATGAAATTAGCAGCATTCATATTATCATTTCAGTTAATTAGGTACCCATTCACTGTTGTGTCAAGTTAATTATAGGAAGGTCTACAAAAATATTTATGGGATTATAAAAAGTTAGGAGACTAATAAAATTAATAAAGCTATAAATTTCTGACAGCATGTATCTGTTAAGGCTATAGAAAATATTTACTCAATATGTATGTTTTGTGTGTGGGTTTGTATTCAGTCTTAAATTAGTTATTGCAATAAAAGGCACCTTTACAAAAAAAGTTTCAAGTCTAAGCAATATTTTATATAGCAAACTTTCAATATTTTGTAGCCTTTGGCTTGCCTGGGAAGTTCATATGAAGAACATTTTACCTATATTGGAAATCTTCTATTTAAATAAATTCACTTGTGAAATAGATAATTATTGATTTTTTTAGGTTGACAAAAGTAATAATTTATACTGACTGCAAGCTCAGGACACTTTCCTTCCATTACCTCTTATTCTCTTAACGTTCACATGCAGTAGGTGGTACAAATGCTGTTATACCTACTTTATCCATAAAGAAATAAAAGAAGAAGAACCATAGCTACATTGCCTAAGTTTAGACTAACTAGTAGTTATCAGAATTAAACACAAGTAATGTGATTCCAAGTAGAATGTTTCTCTGTAATACCATATCCAGAGACAAAGAAAGAATAAAGAAGGGCTGGGCATGGCACGTTACACCTTTAATCCCAGTACTTTGGGAGGCCAAGGTGGGTAGATCACCTGAAGTCAGGAATCTGAGACCAGCCTGGGCAACATAGTCAAACCCCATCTCTACTAAAAATACAAAATTAGCCGGGCATGGTGGCAGGTGCCTGTAGCCCCAGCTATTTGGGAGGCTGAGGCTGGACAATTGCTTGAACCCAGGAGGTGGAGGTTGCAGTGAGCCAAGATCATTCTATTGCACTCCAGCCTGGGCAACAAGAGAAAAACTCAATCTCAAAAAATTAATTAATTAATTAATTAAGAAAACTCTGGGGTGGGCACAGTGACTCATGCCTATAATCTCATCACTTTGGGAGGCTGAGGCAGGTGGATTGCTTGAAGTCAGAAGTTCAAGACCAGCCTGACCAACACAGTGAAACCCCATCTCTACTAAAAATACAAAAACACAATTAGCATGGTGATGGGCACCTGTAATACCAGCTACTTACTTGGAAGGCTGAGGCAGGAGAATTTATTGAACCTAGTAGGTGAAGGTTGCAGTTAGCTGAGATTGTGCTACTGCACTCCAGCCTCGGCAACAGAGTGAGACTCAGAAGGTAGAAAGTCTTGAACAATTTTTGCTTCTTTGTTTCGGCCAGTTTCTCCTATTTGGAATGATGGTATTTACCCAATACCTATGCTCTTATTGTATTTAGGAAGTAACTAGCCCTAGCTTGCTTTGGATTTTACAGGCTCAGAGGTGGGAAGGACTTGCCTTGACTCAGATGAGACTTTGTGCTGTGGACTTTGGGTTAATGCTGAAATGAGTTAAGACCTTGGAAGACTGTTGTGAAGGCATGATTGGTTTTGAAATGTGAGAAGATGAGATTTGGAGGGTCCAGAGTGGAATTTTATGGTTTGGCTGTGTCCCTACCAAAAATCTCAACTTGAATCGTATCTTCCAGAATTCCCATGTGTTGTAGGAGGGACCCAGGGCAAGGCAATTGAATCATGAGGGCAGGTCTTTCCCATGCTATTCTTGTGTTGATGAATAAATCTCCCAAGATCTGGTGGGGAACAACCTCCATGATTCAATTATCTTCCACTGGGTCCCTCCCATAACACATAGGAATTATAAGAGCTACAATTCAAGATGAGATTTGACTTGGGACACTGCCAAACCATATCAGAGAAATATGCTGCAATGTCACAGGGATTATGTAATCATGTTGAGTCAACACCTTTAGTAAAAAATTCTCACATTATTAGGGAGATGGCACTATATATACATTAAAGCTTCCGAAAAGTCTAATTGTTGAATTTTTACTTATCTCTTTCATGTCCAAGATAACATTTTATCATGTGACTAATATAGAATAATATTTTGAATCCCTAAATATTAAGTACTATCAGTGCTAGTTGTTAATATTTAGGGATTCAACATATTAATATGATAGTATATACATCATATGTATGTACACCCAACTGGATAAGAACTGACAGGTTAACTTCTAGCACTGATAGAACACTATGTAGCAACATATGTATATATATATACATGTGTGTATATATATATATATATATATACACACACACACACATATACATCATATATATGTACATACATCTGTAGCACCATATATATATATATGGGACAGGACAGAGAGAAAAAAAAAATATATATGGGATAGGACAGAGAGAAAATAGACAGCTTTTGGTTAGCCTTGCTGATAAATAAGGAGCAGTGGCATCCATGCTGGACTCCCAAGTAGCAGCAGTCCATAGGCAGCCCTCACTGCTGCCTTTCCATTAACCTAGGCTCACGTCCTTCATGGTTGGTGTGCCTGTTCTGTCAATCCCAGTCCTGGATTATCTCAACCTTGTTTGCTTCCACTTCTGATCTGGCCCCCAGATGGTATTAGACCAAATGCAGAGATTGGTGTCCAAACTTCAACTGGATTCTTTTCTACTCCTGTGCAATTATTTTATATATCGTCTGCTAATTTCATACTGTAGTGATTTCCCAGAACAACTTCTTCTTGAGTCTCTTGTCTTACTCTCATTTTAGTCCTCTGTCTGAGCTAATGCCTTTAAAATCCATCTGGAGAAAATTTCCAAATTTCTCTCACTTCTATCCATCATCATTCCATTTCTATATCTGTATTTACCTTCTCCCTTTGGACAGAGAAAGATTCCTCACCTTGTTTAAAGCTATCTCACTTGGAATAAATGCCAGTTTATTCCTCTCTCTCCCTTTTTAGATAGCTTGTTTTCTCATAATTTCTTTCATTTTCATTATTAAAGCTTTTTTCCCATTGTCATACAAAGGTCTCACCTAACTTAGAAGCAACAATGAAACTCCTCACTTACTTTACCTGCTTTTTCTATTTAACTATCTCATTTTATTACAAAAGGCCTTAAATATCTATATGGTAGAGCTTATTGGACCTGGGCCATAGGACTAAAGCTTGACAGACCTAAGTTTAAGAACTTATACCATCAATGTTATTATCTTTGTAAATACTTTTTGAGAGGAAAAACTATTTTTTTGTATCATTGTGAATAGTTTTGAGAGGGAAATTTTATGAGTAAAAGTGGCAAAAGAAGAGAAGAAAGAATAAAATGTTTATATATGTAAACATACATATAAAACCAGTTACATATTTATATACATATAAATGCTTTCTTCCTCCTTCTCTTCTTCTTAATCTTTGTTCCTCTTCCTAATCTCTCTTGTTCATAAGAAGCAATATATAAATGCTCATTAATTTATTAACTGGCATCCAAATGCTATACAGCTTTTGCTTAATTGGACAGTGTGGCTGGTAGTTAGAAGAAAATGACTCTAAGAGGAGAAAGCCCAACTCCTACTCTAGCCAGATGGTATAGAAATGAGGTGATGGGTTCCTTTTCTCCTGGGTGGAAGAAAGGACTCCATATATGAATATGATGCAAAGCAAATAATCCACAGGTGACTGAAACATGACATCACAGTGGGCCTATAAAACCACGCATACAGTTTGCTCAATGGGGTAAAGTCTTAATATTATTAATAAAATTATAATTTAATAAATATCATAACATTGTTTTATTACCCTATTGCTTATCATTTACTGATGGTATCTGGAACATGGAATTTGACATAATTTATGAGCACTCAATGTACCTCTGACAAAGATAAGAGTACAAGAAAGAAAATAACACTGGCACGATGCCAACAATAGGGGAATCTATTATCAGAGTCAATAAGTCATTTCTCTTTATCTATAGGACCTGAACCTGGATAATATTCAGGTTCACAGCTAGATGCAACATTTACTATGTTATCCAAAGTGGGAAATGTTATGAGTAAAAGTGGCAAAAGATTTAAACAAAAACTTCTTTATAAAAATTGCCACTCAACTTAGACCATTAGTCCTATAAGATGAAGTAACCTGTGTAGGCACTACAAACATAGGAGCCTGCTGATATTTTTGTCATCCCTTACTGCAAATTTAAAAGTGAAATATTCAAACATGCAAATAACAACAGTAAGTAAGTTTCAATATTTATGAGTCAGTTTCTAGCATACAGTAAACCATAGAGACCCTACAAGCTGAATAACTTGGAATGGACTAGTTTCCTGTTGTACCAACATGGGCCTTGTTAGTGTGACTATTCACAATAATGGGGAATATATTTTTCTGTTAGATTTATATTTTTAAATGTGCACTGTATGCCAGATACTGAGCTATATCCTGGAGATATACTCAAAAAGGCAGGAGCTGCCCTTGAAGACTTACAACAGCACAGAATATGAGACAGGGTGTTTTTCAGTTTCAGACTGAGGCACTAATATATACATATACATTTAAAAAATAATTTCATTTGAATTATTCATTGCATCATTTTTCTCCATTGGTGTAGAAAATTAATCAAAGAGATTAAGGAAGAGAGGAATAGTTAGATGTAAAGACAGATTTTACTAGATATGACATAAAAATTATTAAAATATTGATTTACTCATCATTAAAAATATTGGTCTTTCCAGGAAATCCAAAGACCTGCCTGTAACAAAGGAATTGACACATCTGTCAGTCAATTGCACTCAACTCATTGAGAACATATGCCCACCATATCACCATGCACATCAATCAATTAATCAACTAAAAAGTATCTGTATGGTGCGTACAATGTGGGCAAATGCAAAACTGTCTTTTTTATTGGCATTATTGGAAGGACTTGAATTTTCAAAAGGGAAACTTACCAGAATGTAACCCTTTGTTGGAATGTTAGCTCTCAGCCATTATGAAACAAATATAGCACAAGAGCTAGAAAAACCACACTGTTGTCATAATCTCCATTAAAAGCAAAATGATAGTTCCTTCAGCATTGAATCATTACCTTACATGACTTACACTCAGCAGACTCCAGTAACCAATACAATATTTCAGGTATCTCCAGGCTTTTGTTGAAAGCCTCCATGGTGCCCTATCCATCTTACCTTGAAGATGTTAATTATGAAATTAGAGTTTACAAAGCTGTGCTTGCTAGCAGAGTCATGGGATATCATGATGTCACATACCTGTAACTGAGCTTTGGTGTTTATGACTCATATTAGTAATCCATAATGAATCAGGCAGGCAGGGCTATTTGTGAGTCATTTAGCTATAAGAAGTCCCTCTTGCTTGCTGAATGTTCCTGAAGAATATGCATCTCATATATGTTGTACATGGTTCACATTAATAAATTCATTGATTTAAAAATCTGTGTTGCTAAGCAAAACCTCATATTAATCAGTGGCTGATTGAACTGAGGACTTAGTTTCTCTTTTCCTTTTAAATATATACAATAAAGGAAAGCAATAATGTTAGTCCCAGACAAATTTGTAGTCTTTCCTTAAAATTGTGAGTAACAATAGAAGTAAACCTTAACTATAAGAAGATATAAATGTTAATCTGAATTAGAATGTATCAATTGTGCTCTAGAAATATATTATTCTGGAAAATGAGATCACTACAGGAACCTATAGTAGCCAATGTAACAGTTGGCAGTGTTACTTCATTCAAACATTCCATTGACCTTATACACAAGAAATGATTTTTCTTTAAGTACAGACTGATCACCCAGATTTACCAGCAGATTTAGATCTATTATTTATGCCAAGAAAACACAATGACCGCAAAGATTACATGAAATAATTTTAATTCTACTGTTCTCTGTGATCTTTCTGTAAGACTAAGCAGTAAGTCAACAAAATTAGTCTGTGGTAAAATAAGGTTAGTAACATGGCACTGCCTAATAGAAATGCTTGCAAATTAGCTAACTACTCGCCTTCAAGTACATATAATGTTTTAAATAAAAAGGTAATCAATTAATGTAATTTAGAAATCACAAGGACTGGATACATATATTTATATGTGTTTATTGAGATCATTGTCTTCTATTCTGTCTTACTTGACAAGGAATTGGAGAAGGAAAATTCAATTCCACTATACAGCTTGTGTGAGACTGGCAAAATTCTAACACTCAAGCCAACTGTGTCCTTGGTGCTTCACTAGTGTTTCCTTCATATCTTCAGCACTGTTGAGATATGCTTTTTCCTTTCTCCACTTACTTTCAAAAGCCAAGAGTCTGAGTCATTGCAGTAGGACTCTTGGTAAGGGCTGAATATGTATTTCGATTTCAGGGGATTGAAAAGTCCTGCCATCAGAAGCACCTTTCCAGTGCCATAAATGCTAGGATCCAGGTCACCTCTTGGAATCAGGCCCTCTCTCTAATTGGCTTCTAGTAAAATGCATGCAAGTTGACATGGAGAAGATGAGGGACCTGGAGGAAAAGTACTCATTAGCACACACCTCAACCAATCCTTTGAAAGAAGAGCGGAAGCCTGAGTGCACAGAATACAGAAGAACTACAATTAGATGACCTGTGCTTGGAGCACCACTTGGGGGAGGCAGGACAGACAGGGCTGGCTATTGGCATGATGGGGAGGAATCCAACCATTCAGAGAAGGTCCTGGAAAGAGAACTCCCTAGGAAGTAGACTGGAGAACTGTGGCCAATTCACATGCCACACCTCTAAGTCAAGTAATCACTTCTGAAGAGTCTAAAACTCGCCCACGTATCTCTTAATTAGAATGCATGTAATTGAATTCCAGTAAAGAAAGGGTAACACTATTTGGACAGGAATAGGTGTAAACTGACTTACATAGCAAATGTCACAGCATTTTAAGGATTATTTCAGGCATTTAAAATACTCTTGAGTTTTATATAGTTAAACTTAACATATAAATATGATTTGCTCTAAGTTATTTTATAAGTTAAAGGCAAACTACATCAAACACTGCAAAAGTTAAATAATAATAGAAGTAGATGAATTCAGGACAAAGCAGGTCAAAAAAGATAAAATAATCATAGAACTTTGGAATGCCAAGGCAGGTGGATTAAAAGGAGTTTGAGACCAGCCTGACCAACATGATGAAACCCTGTCTCCACTAAAGATACAAAAAAAAAAAAAAAAAAAAAAAAAATTAGCCGAGTGTGGTGGCATGTGCCTGTAATCCCAACTACTCAAAAGGCTGAGGAAGGAGAATCGCTTGAACCCAGGAGGTGTAGGTTGCAGTGAGCTGAGATGGTGCCATTGCACTCCAGCCTGGGTGACAGGGGAGACTCTGTCTCAAATAATAATAATAATAATAATAATAATAATAATATAATAAGGTGACCTAGTATTACAGTCAGGCAGACCAGGAATTGAGTCCTAGTGGCTTATGCTACTTGAAGTTTTCTTAGTTTACCGAGCTGTAAAATAGGTAAAATAAGATCTACCTGTTAGAGTTAATACATGAATTGACTAGCAACATGCTCAGTGAAATAGTAACTATCATTAGACAATTATTATTGTTATTGTTGCTACTATGGCTACCAGTATGTACAACAAGGGCAACAGGTTTTCAAAGAAAGTATACAGTTCTGTGAACTTTGGCACTGAAACTGTTTTGAGAAAGAGACTGGGCTTGTGCTGGTGTTTGAATTTTGAGTAGATTATATGGGAAAAGAGGAGTCTGTGGGTGAGAGGAGGCTTCATTATATGAAAGAGGAAATGGCATAGTGGTTGAGCAGGCAGAAATAGCTCTGACATAATTTGTTTTTTTGAGACAGTGTCTCGCTCTGTTGCCCAGGCTGGAGTGCAGTGGCATGATCTCGGCTCACTGCAACCTTCCTCTCCTGAGATCAAGCGATTCTCCTGCCTCAGCCTCCTGAGTAGCTGGAATTACAGGCATGCATCACCACACCCAGCTAATTTTTGTAATTTTAGTAGAGATGGGGTTTCACTATGTTGACCTGGCTGGTCTCAAACTCCTGACCTTAAGTGATACATCGCTTTTGGGTATTGCATCTGGCCTCTCTGACATGATTTAAAGAAATAATAAATAGAGTGATTTAATAAGAGAACAATTTTAAGTAGACATGGGTAATACAGGAGAAGGGGTAAGTTGGGGCCTAATTATAAATGATCCTGAATATCTGCTAGCCCTTAGGCTTTTTGATATTGTCAATTGATAATGGTTTGGGTTAAGATGAATAGACCAGAGTGAGATGCTTGGTCACAGTCTGTTGGGCTATTGTCAATGCTGTCATTTTGAATGGGTGAGTAAAGTGCATGCAAGTTGACATGCTGAAGATGTCAAAGACCTAGCCTACATCAATAGTCAGAGAGTGACTCCAGAGCCAGAGAATTGAGCGTTCCATTCTGTTCTTCACTGAACAGTCACAATGGAAGTAGGGGACGTGTTCACAAAGGATTAAATATGATCATTAGAAAACTAGAGACTTTGTCATCAAAAGGTCTGTGGAAAGGGCTGGGCGTTGTCAAACCAAAAGCCCATAGGCACTTTTTGATATTTGACAGAAAGATTTTATTTCTGCCTGTGAGCATAGGACAAATTGCAAGATAATTCAGTTTTCAGAATAACTGGTGTCCCAAAATAAAAAGAGGAGTTATTTATACTCTATTATATAGCATAAATATTATATCTATGTTTTCTATAGCTTATAGTACACAGAGATGGGGTTTCACCATGTTGGCCAGGCTGGTCTCAAACTCCTGACCTCAAGTAATCCATCCGCCTCGGGGTACCACACCTGGTCTCTCTGACATGAGTCAAAGAAATAGTAAATAGAGTGATTTAATAAGAAAACTATTTTAAGTAGACATGGGTAATACAGGAGAAGGGTAAGTTGGGCCTGATTATAAATGACCGTGAATATCTGCCAGCCCTTAGGCTTCTTTTCTACTCTGCATTCATAATTCAAATAATTATTTAAAGTAAAAAATATTAACTGGATAACATTTTAGTCATCTGGATATAGACCAGGCATTTCTGTGCTTGATTATAAGAGAAAGGAATTTTCTGGTATACAGCACGATTCGAAGCTATCTGAGTCTGTTTGTAAACTGTGTCTTTAAGGAATGTAAGGCATTTAGAAATGCAGCTCCTTCTGAGCTATGCAGTATGACAGGCTCAGTGTCCAGTCAGGGATGGGCTAAGCTCATAGCAAAACATCAATGTTTTCTTTTTTTCAAGTTCCAATTGTTTAGCATGGGAAGTGAATGCTTAAGAAGACCATGTTTAGCAAATGTTCAAGTAATTAACAGGCTGTCATGTGGAAAAGGACAGACTTCTCCTTTGTGATATCGAAGGGTGGAACTAGTTCTTTGGTTAAAAGATGCAAAAAGACCAATGTTAGCTTTACATAAAAAAAAGCACTTTATTGAATTAGCTGAAAATAACTTAGCTTGCTTCATGAAGATGAAAATATTAACACCAAGTGTGAGTGATCAGTAATTTGTGAAGCAGGAAGAGCTATCAATTAACTAATTCAGTAATTTTCATTCTGCTTGCATATTAGCATTACCTGAAGGTTTTTTGTAAGGCTATACTGACACCAGGGTCCCACCTCAGATCAATTCAGCAGAACCCCTGGTGTAAAATCTGTAGACATTGATGGTTTTATTAAGCAGCAGGGGTATGAATCGTGACATTAGCTAAGGTAAGTCTACATGGTCCCACAGCATCCATCCTGTCTACAACATGAAGCAAGGGAGTACCACACAGAATCACTATTAGAAAAGTCAATCATAAAATGCTCTACAGAATGAACTGGGAATAATCGTGTTTATAGGCAACAAAAACAAGGTCCGATTTGAGTCTAGTTGCCAGATACTGGAGACTGCTACAAAGAATATGCATTGCTTTTAAAATTCAAAAAATAACTTATTTTAAATTAGCAGTAAATGGTAAGAAAAATAAATGAAAATTGGAGACTATTCTAGCCTGAGCTTCAGTCCCGCCTTTGCTCCCACCTCTACCCTCACCGCTATCACACACACTTGTATCCTGGCCACAGTCGGTTTCTCAAGATTCTGCAAATATTTAAATAGTTTCACACTCCTCTAATTTCAGTCATTGAAATCAGTCTCCCAAGAGGAACTTTGCTTCCTTCTGTACCTGAAATCATACCTATCCTCAGATGGAGCAGATACTTTATGATATGGTAATTGGGTCAAAAGCTTACCTCTCACTGAGATAAAAGTCCACATTATCTCAATTCTTTGCCCTAAGGGTTACTTTTTTTTTTATTTTTTATTTTTTTTTGTGGGGGGGGAGGAAGGCAGGAAGGGAGGGAAGAAGGACGGTAGGGAGGAAGGAAGGGATGAACGAAGGAAGGAAGGGAGGACGCGGGGAGGGAGGGAAGAAGGACGGTAGGGAGGAAGGAAGGGATGAATGAAGGAAGGAAGGAAGGGAGGAAGCAGGGGGGGAGGGAGGGAGGGAGGGAGGGAAGGGAAGGAAGGAAATCAAGCAATGAGAGAGACATTGCCGACCTGGATCTAGAGGTTTACAAGTTGATTTCTTTTTTTTTTTTTGAGAGAAGGAAAGAAAAAAAAAATAAGTAAAGGAGAGGAAGAAAGAGGAAGAGAAAGAGGGAGAGTAAAAGGAAATATTGCTTTATATGAAAAAATTGAGTATTAATAATGGCCAATCAATGTTTCATTTAAACTTATGGGTAGGTGTGATGTGGTATTGACAAGAATGTATATTTTGTGTATTTGAAGTGGAGAGCTCTATGAATATTTATTACGTTTACTTGTTCCGGATCTGAGTTCGAGTCCTTGATATCCTTATTAATTTTCTGTCTCATTGAATCTAAGTCTCCTATCTGGGTGTTAGGATCGTTAGCTCTTGTTGTTGCATTGATCCTTTTACCACTATATCTTTGTTGCTTTAAAATCTATTTTATCTGATACGAGAATTGCAACTCCTGCTTTTTATTTATTTATTATTTATTTTTGCTCTCCATTTGGTTGGTAAATCTTTCTCCATCCCTTTGTTTTGAGTCTTTGTGTATCCTTGCATGTGAAACAGGTCTGGATGTAAAATGCCATTGGGTTTTGGCTGTGTCTTTTGATTGGGGGATTTAGTCAATTTAAATTTAGGGTTGCTGCCATTTGATGTTGACTGGCTGTTTTATCCATTCGTTGGTGTAAGTTCTTCTTTATGTTGGTGCTCTTTACTTTTTGGTGTATTTTTAGAAAGGCTAATACTGGTTGTTTCTTTCTGTGTGTAATGCTTCTTTCAGAAGCTCTTGTAAAGCAGGCCTGGTGGTAATAAAATCTCTGAGTTCTTGCTTGTTCATAAAAGATTTTATTTTTCCTTCAGTTGTGAAGCTTAGTTTGGCTGGATATGAAATTCTGGGCTGAAGGTTCTGTTCTTTGAGAATGTTGAATATTGGCCCCCACTCTCTTCTGGCTTGTAGAGTTTCTGCTGAGAGATCTGCTGTAAGTCTGATAAGCTTGCCTTTGTGGGTAACATGACCTTTCTCTCTGGCTGCCCTTAGTATTTTCTCCTTCGTTTCAACCCTGGTGAATCTAACGATTATGTGCCTTGGGGTTGCTCTTCTTGAGGAATATCTTTGTGGTGTTCTCTGTATTACCTGGGGTTGAATTTTGACCTGCTTTGCTAGTTTAGGAAAATTTTCCTGAATAATATCCTGAAGAGTATTTTCCAGCTTGGATTCATTCTCTCCGTCGCATTCAGGTACACCTATCAAACGTAAATATGGTCTTTTCACATAGTCCCATATTTCTTGGAGACTTCGCTCATTCCTTTTTATCCTTTTTTCTCTAATCTTTTCTTCACGTTTTATTTCATTAAGTTGGACTTTGACCTCTGATATCCCTTCTTCTGCTTGAACAATTCGAGTGTTTAAACCTGTGCATACTTCTCAGAGTTCCTGTATTGTATTCTTTAGTTCCATTAATTCACTCATACTCCTCTCTAAGTTGTCTATTCTCAATAGGATTTCATCAAACCTTTTTTCAAAGTTCCTAGTTTCTTTACGTTGGGCTACAACATGGTCTTTTAACTCACCGAAGTTTGTTATTATCCATTCCTTGAAGAGTGATTCTGTCATCAGGAGGCGCTCGTTCTCCATCAAGCCTTGTTCCATTGTTGATGTGGAACTGTGATCATCTTTAGAGGGAGAGGCGTTCTGACTTTGAGTATTCTCAGCTTTTTTACGCTGGTTTCTTCCCGTCATTGTAAATTTATCCTCCTGTCGTCTTTGAAATTACCAACTTTCAGATTAGGTCTCTTGAGTGGACGTCCAGGTTGTTAGTTCCCAGGGCCAGAGCAGCGGCGTTAAAACTGATGGTGCTTTTCTGCCCAGGATTCTCCTGTCTGGCTTCCTTCTTGTGTCGGTAGTAGGCGACTCTGCCTTCCCGGGGCTCCAAACCTCGGTCAGAAGGGGAACCGGTCCCGTTTACTCTGCGCCGAGCGCTCCCGCGCCGAGGTGCCCTCACAGCCGCTGCCGGACTCTGGTGTCGTGCTGGGGACCCGGGCCGGTCCTCCGAACCTGTTTACTTTGCTCCGAGAGCTGCCGCGCCAAGGTGCTGGCGGAACTGCTGCACCAGCCACGAGAGTCGCGCTGGCCACCAGTGTGTTTCCTCCACTGGGGGATCTCCTGCTCCGTGAGCGACCAGAATTTGTCTGAAAGTGTGGCGTCCTCTAGTTCTCCGCGCCTTCCCTGAGAGCTGCAATCCCGGGATGTTAGCGATCGGCCATCTTGGATCGTTTCCTTTTTTTTTTTTTTTTTTTTTTGAGATGGAGCCTTACTCTGTCACACAGACTGGAGTGCAGTGGCCCAATCTCAGTTCACTGCAACCTCCACAGCCTAGTTTCAAAGGATTTTCTTGTCTCAGCCAGCGGAGTATTACAGGTGTGGGCCACCATGCCCAGCTAATTTTTGTATTTTTAGTGGAGACCAAGTTTCACCATGTTGGCTAGGCTGATCTCGAACTCCTGACCTCAAGTGATCCGCCCACCTCAGCCTTTCAGAGTACTGGAATTGCAGGCATGAGCCACTGTGCCTGGCCCCCTAAGGGTTACTTTCAATTGTACTGACATTCATCTGATACATCAAAGTTTCTCTCATCTCCATGGGATAAAATTTGAAGGAACTGACAAGCCAAGTAAGAACTAAACCCAGAAAATGACATGTGTGTGGAAGCAACCAAGGTCATTTAGGTAGAAAGAGAGAAGGTGTTGTTACAGAAAGGGTCCTGCAAGGTCTGGAAAGGACAGGCAAAGAAACAACAAAGGCTACAGTTAAGATGCCCTGAATGGTGCAGAATAGTCAATCCTGATTCCCATTCAAGGTGCACTCTTCACAGATCACAGTAAGTGTTGAACTTGAAGTAAAGAATGGTTCAGTCTAGCTTTCTGGACTCCATTTTGGTGCTTCATCTCCTGAGGAATTTTTTTTGTCCCCAGTGGAAATATGTATATGTAATTTAAGCATATATGTTAAGAAACTAATAAAGGAATAAACACTTCTCAGGAGATACTGATTATCTAGCTTTTCCATTTAAGATCATTTAGCAAAGACAGTAATGGTGAACTGAGTAATATTAATACCACTAAAATATAAATACTATTTTTGATAATGATATCAAATTATCAATTTTTTTTGAGGCCAAGTCTCACCTTATTGCCCAGGATGGAGTGCAGTGGCACGATCTTAGCTCACTGCAACCTCTGCCTCCCAGGTTCAAGTGATTCTCCTGCCTCAGCCTCTCAAGTAGGTGAGATTACAGGAGTCTGCCACCATACCCAGCTAATTTTTTGTATTTTTAGTAGAGATCAGTTTTCACCATATTGTCCAGGCTGGTCTTGAACTCCTTACGTCAGGTGATCTACTCATCTCTGCCTCCCAAAGTTCTGGGATTACAAGTGTGAGCCACCAAACCCAGACTAAATTGTTAATTTTTAATTAACATTTGTTGTCTGTTGTTAAATGCATCATATTAAATCCAGTTTCATTAAAATTAAGCATTTATGATTTATAGTTACAACAATGTAATATGATGTAATAGGAATCAGGAGTCCTAGATTTCAGTCTAGTTACCAAACTTTTAACCTGATTAGTTGTGTGATCTTTGGAAGACATTTACTATTCCTTGATATTTGGTTTCTCTGTCTATAAAAGATAATATTTCTTTGCTCACTTTGAGGATTTATTATGACAAAGATATAAGATCATTTGTGTGAAAGTGTTTTGTGAACTATAGAGTTCTTCAAGTGTAAGTTATTATTTCTATGATCATGACAAGTAATGTCAATTTTATATAAAAATATAGAATATACTCATACCTATTCTAAAAAAATAGTTACTCCAAGAAAGCGTTTATCTTTTAACATGAAAAAGAAAAATGTTTACATTTTGATAAAAATCTAGGGAAAGTTAAACTCTCCAGGACGGCTTTTTGTGTTGGATCAACTAGTTCACTTAGCAAACATAAGTGCTTCATATACTAATTAGATAACAATCTGAAAATGAAGATCTAGCATTGTTGATCTTGTGACTCAGCATTCGCTTCTCTTTCTGGGCATACAAGATTAATATTTTTGGAAAGACAAACTTTATTTCCATCTATGCTACACAACTTTTATACCATGACAACATTATATCACTCATTATTCTTAAATAGCTTCCTAGGTTTTCATATATTCACTCCATTCCCTATCAAATATCTGCTCCATTTTTGCCTGCCAAAAACTATAAATTTCACCATAGCATTATTTATTATATTAAAGCATTAAAAACAACACAGGTGTCAACCACAGAGATTATCCATTATAGTCCCCTCTTTGTTCTCCACTTTTCACCTGAGACTAAAGCCTATCATTTTTACCTGTGTCTTAATTACTTGTTATAAATGCCACTTTCCTCAATTTTTTTATAGCTAGTCATTGCGATGTGACTAAGTTCTACTCTTTGGATATAAATAAAATGGTGTGTGCAACTCATGAAAAATGCCCTTGCCCCTATTTACTTGCCTCCATCTTCCTGAACCATGAGAAAGAGATAGCCTGGGTCTGGGGTTCTACATTATGTGGTGTCGTACCAGCGCAGAGCTTCTTTTATTCATGTAAGAAAGAAACTTGTTTCTTCCACTCAGTTTTATTTTTTTCCCACTTGCAGCCCAACTTGACTAATAAAATACAGCTTTTTACTTGAGGGAACGTTAAAAAATTATTCTGACATTAAAAAGAAGTAACCAAATGGAAATATAATCACAATCTATTGAGTGTGAATACCAGATTACAAAATAGCATTTACAGTATAATGTCATTCTTATAAAAACAAAGCATAGAAAACACTGTATCAGCTATTGACAAAATTGTCCTTCATAATAAACCACCCCTAAACTCAGTGGATTAAAACAATAGTGATTTATTCTCAGTCACGTGCTATTGGCTGTTTGATGATTATTGACTGATCTATGCTAGACTTTTCTGGACTTAACTCCAAGCTGTTGACAGGATTCAGGTCTTCTTTGTGAGACCGTATTCTTTTGGGACCAGGAGATAGCTTATTTTTTTCATTGCAATGGGAGAAATGTAAGACAGCAGTCACATTTCAAGCCACTGCTTGCGTCACATCTGCTAATACCACATTGACCAAAGCAAGTCCCATGGATAATGCAGAATTCAAGACACAGGAAAGAATACACAACCTTTAGTGGGAGGGAATGCACATCATGTGACAAACACCATAGATATGTGGGAGGGATAAGGTAATTCAATCCTGCAAAATCAAAACATTGATTTTGACTGACAGGCTTATAGATGATTTTATTTCCTTCTATTTGAAGGTTATCTTGCCAAATTTATGAAAAATAAGTGGGTTTATTTATAGAGTAAGTTCATAAAATTATATTTTAAAACATAATACTCAAGCTTCAAGGCTCATCTCAATGCTACTTTCTCTTTATAGCGTTTTTAGAGACTCCAACAAGTGCTAATAGTTTTCTACTCTGAATTACATTTATTTATATTTATATCTTTTATGTAGAATTTATCAGATTTTTTTGAAATTATTATTGGTATTTATTTCCCTATGGACTGTAGGGAAGAGATTATGCCTTGTTTAGAAATACATCTACGCAGGGCATGGTGGCTCACGCCTGTAATCGTAGCACTTTGAGAGGCTGAGGCAAGCAGATCACTTGAGGTCAGGAGTTTGAGACCAGCCTGGCCAACACAGCAAAACCCTGTCTCTACAAAAACGCAAAAATTAGCCGGGCATGGTGGTGCATGCCTGTAATCCCTGCTGCTCCGTAGGCTGAGGCAGGAGACTAGCTTGAACTGGGAGGTGGAGGTTGCAGTGAGCAGAAATCATGACACTGCACTCTGTCCTGCATGGCAGAGTGAGATATCTTGAAAAAAAAGAGAAAAGAAAGAAAAGAAATATATCTACTTACTTGGCCCCAAGTTTTGCACATAGAAGTTACTGAAAGAATATTTGTGAAAATGAATAAATTGGTAAAGTATAATCAAATTTCAAAAATACAATATTTAGAAAAATATTTTTAAGCTAGTCACAAAACAGATATTGCCAGGTCATATGCAGAAATATGGAACCCATGCAAAAACAGCATTCATTAGGAGAGATTCTCATAAGAGATGCTGTTTACTTGGTTTGCCCACTCTGATCACCTGAATCTTGATTCTTGCAGGCAGGCAGGGATATGTCCATTTTGGACAGCCAATCTTTTTTTTTTTTCAGAGCTAGCTGAGGTTTTAGTTTGGACCAAAAAAAAAAAAAAAAAATGCAATTGAATTGTTTTGTAGCTGGAGGCATAGGCAAGAGGGGTCCCCAGGCAGTAAACTTACCGGAGCGGGGACTGAGGGCTAGGGCTGAGCCTCAGGTGAATCTCCTGTTCCCTGTGCTACCTGCACAGGCACCTCCCTCCCAGGATCTGGGGCAGCCTCAGGAGCAGCAGTCTGGGAGGGGCTGCTGCAGCTGTTCACTTGGGCAGGGCATCAGAGGATTTGGACACCAGCTTCCCATCCCAGATCTTGATCTTCTTCACAACTGTGGCCCTGGTGGAGCTGGTACAGCTGAAGGAGCTGGAGTCTGTGCCAGAGCCAAAGCTGGAGCCCAGGCCATAGCTGAGGCCAGGGCTTGTGAGGCTCTCATAGCCTGAACTCAGACCACCTGGATAGCCACTGGTGGTCTTCGTATAATACTCATGTTCTGCATCCCAGACTCCAGCTGGTGGGTAGCCAATTTTTTTTTTAACTTAGGATATTATGAATACCACAAAAGGGGTAAATGCAAATGACTGAGCATTGTATGAGCCATCCTCTGGGAACTCTCCTGAATAACTTGAAGATACTTAAATGGTGGGATTGAGATCCTGCTCTTATAAAGGTGAGGAATACACTTTGAATGCAATATTAATATGCCCTTATTCATTTCCTCTGGCTGCTAAGAAGAGGCTTACATATGTACAGTCAAATCTACTAGATATAGAGTGGGTTGTTACCAATCACTAGGACTTTATTTTTGGCTTTGAGAAAAGCCTTATTTAAAGGAATATATGATGTCTCCTGCAATGCTTGCTTTATGCCATTTGGTCTATTCAAGGCATATCAGCTCTTGCTTTCATGCTCTGCTATTTACATTTTTTTTTTTTTTAGATGGAGTTTCGCTCTTGTTACACAGGCTGGAGTGCAATGGCATGATCTTGGCTCACTGCAGTCTCTGCCAGCCGGGTTCAAGCAATTATCCTGCCTCAGCCTCTCGAGTAGCTGAGACTATACATGTGTGCCACCACGCCCAGCTAATTTTTGTATTTTTAATAGAGATGGGATTGCACCATGTTGGCCAGGATGGTCTTGATATCTTGACCTCGTGATCCACCCGCCTCGGCCTCCCAAAGTGCTGGGATTACAGACATAAGCCACTGAGCCCAGGCTGCTGTTTACAGTTTAATGGACTTTTAAAAAGTACTACTCCTCATTAACAGGTTCCTTCAGAAGTCTTTCCATCTCTCCAAAGTGGTCTGATAGGTGCTGGACATGACCATGAATGCTGCAGCTCTCTATATCTCTGAGAGGACGACTCTTGTGTTCTATGATGTGAAATAAGGAAGATGCAGTGTGAAAGATAGTTTAATAATCTCTTTTTGGCTGGCTGATTCACTTTCTGGTAGAAGTGATACCTGAAAATTTGAAAACAAATGTGCCACTATACAAAACCTGGAGGTCACAGACACTATATAATACTATTAAAACACAATGATTTATTGAGAATTAAACACAGCAAGCTCATCTTGGTTGACCAAGATGGGTCAAGCCATGTAGGTTAGTTTTCCTTCTTATTGCTATGGGCCCTTTAAGAAGAAATAAGTTATTCTCCTCCAGCTTCTCAAAAGGGCAGCGGTTTGTAATTATAAAGCATAAATTTTTCTTCTTTGGATGAGAATGTCCTGGGAAAAAGACAATAGTCTTTTTATGTTTTAGCTCTAAAAAGAAGTTGCAAGTATGAATGCAAACCCTGATGGAAACTCTTTAATCTTTAGGGCAAGTTATGTATCTGGAAGGAGAAAGTGATGGCAGCCTTAAATTTGGAGTTCAGTTGTATACGTGAGGAACGGCATAAGAAGAGAAGACTCCCAGGGACATGGAAGAGTTCCAGGGTTGAAAGTTCTGTGAGGGGTAAAGGAGCCCAAGAGAGCTTACTTTCAACATCTTTCTTAGGAGTCAAGATTGAAACGAGAAGAAAATAAAAAAAGAAAGAAAAGAAAAGAAGGCACAACTTCCCAGATGCTTGTGAGCACTAGGGGCCCTAAGAAAACACTGTGGCCTGGGAGCCCAAGCAATGGGCCCTCAAGATAGAACCTGGGCATGAGGGATAAGGACCACAAGCAGAGCTGCCCCACTGAATAAGTTCCACTGGGTTTGGTAGGAAACTGTTAAAACTCCACATTAGATGCAACTTCAGTATTGAAAAGAAGCAACAGGTTAGAGTTTATCAAGATATTCTGTATCCACTAAAAACTAAAGTTGCTATGGAAACCATGAAACTTGTTTTTTCTGAACCAAATAAATACATAAGCCTGCATGACTGTCCAAATGCAGGGATAGAAAAGGAGTTTCCAGAAAGCACTTATAGAGGTAGCTCTGTCTCCATAAACTTGATTTGGGTAATCCAAAACCCCATGACATCACTTTTTGTTTTTTTAAATGTGGTCAGAACACTTATCATGAGATCTACGTTCTTAACAAAATTTTAAATGTACAATATAGCATTTTAAACTATAGGCACAATGTTGTAGAGCAGATCTTTAGAACTTTCCCATCTTAGATAACTGAAGCATCAGACTTGTTGAATAGTGGCCCATTTTCTTCTTTCTCACTTCATGGCAACTACCATGGTACAACTCATATAAGTGGTATCATGCCATATTTGTTCTTTTGTGACTGACTTATATCACTTAACTTGATGTCCTCCTGGTTCCCCATGTGGTCACATATGGCAGGATTTCCATTTTTGTTTTTTCTTTTAAGATGGAGTCTTACTCTGTCACCCAGGCTGGAGTGCAGTAACGTGATATCAGCTCACTGCAGCCTCCTCTTCCTGGTTCAAGCAATTCTCCTGCCTCAACCTCCCAAGTAGTTGGGATTACAGGCATGTACCACTACGCCCAGCTAATTTTTATATTTTTGGTAGAGATGGGGTTTTACCATTTTGCAGGATGGTCTCAAACTTCTGACCCTGTTGATCCACTCACCTCAGCCTCCCAAAGTGCTGAGATTACAGGTGCAAGCCACCAATTTCTGTTTTTGGACTGAATGGCATTCTATTATATGTCTCTATCATACTTTGTTTATCCACTGTGGAACATTTCAATTGTTTCCACGTCTTATCTATTGTGAGTAATGCTACAATAAACATGGGAATGCAAATATCTCTTTGAGATCTTGATTTCAATTCTTTTTGATAAATAACTAGACATGGGATTACTGGATTATGTGGTATTTTTACTTTTAATTTTTTGAGAACCCTCCATAGCAGCTGCATCATTTTTGATTCCCACAGATAGTGGACAGAGGTTCCAACTTTTGCATGCCATTCCAGTAGTGGACAGAGGTTCCAACTTTTGCGTGCCACTCCAACAGTCATTATCACAGTTTACTTTTAATCATAGCTATCCTACAGGTATAAAATGATATTTTTTTGTGAATAAGATTTGCATTTTTATAATAATTAGTATTTTTTAGTATATTTTCATACATCTATTGGTCATTTGCATGTCTTCTCTGGAGAAATGTCTATTCAAGTCCTTTGTCTGTTGTCTTAAGCAGATTATTTGCATTTGTATGTGTGTGTGGTTTTGTTTTTGTTTTTTGTTTTTATTTTTGTTCTGCTATTAAGTTGAAGGGATTTCTTATATAGTTTGAATATTAACCCCTTATCACAGATACGCACTTGGCAAATGTCTTTTCCCATTCCGTAGATTGCCTCTTTATTTGGTTGACTGCTTTCTTTGTTGTGCAGAAGGTTTTTAGTTTGATGTAGTCATATTTGTTTATTTTTGCTTCTGTTGATTGTGCTTTTGATGTTATATCCAAGAAAGCATATCCAAACCAATCTTATTGTTTCCCTATGTTTACTTCTAGTAGTTTTACAGTTTCAGGTTTTCTGTTTAAACCTTTAATCCATTTCTAGTTGATTTTTAAAAGATAGGGATTCAATTTCATTATTTTGAAATTGCATGGCCAGTTTTCCTAACACCATTTGTTGAAGATACTAGCCTTTCCCCATATGTATTCTTGGTACCTTTGTTGAAGATCAATTGACTGTATATGCATGATTGTATTTCTAGGCTGTCTATTCTGTTCAATTGGTCTATATGCCTATCTTTATACCTGTACTATATTGTTTTAATTACTGTTTAACTTTGTAAAATATTTTGAAATCATAAACAATAGTACCTGCAACTTTGTTCTTTTTTTCTCAAGATTGATTTGGCTATTTGTAGTCTTTGTAGTTCCATATGAATTTTAGGATTCTTTTTTCCTATCTCTGTAAAAAAAAATTCCATTGGAATTTTGATGAGCATTACATTGAATCTGTAAACTACTTTGGGTAGTATGACCATTCTAACAATATAAAGTCTTCTAATCCATGAACTTGGGGTATCTTTTCATTTATTTGTTTCTACTATAATTTTACTCATCAATGTTTTCTAGTTTTCAGTGTAGAAGTTTTTCTCCTTCTTAGTTAAGTTTGTTTTTCTTCTTGATGCTATTGTAGATGAAGCTTTTAAAAATTTATTTTCAGATAATTTGCTTTTAGTGTTTAGAATTACAACTGATTTTTTGTTAATTTGTATGGTGAAATTGAATTTGTTTATTAGTTTGAATTTTTTTTCTGTGTGTGTGTGTGTGTGTGCGCGTGCACGCGCGCACGTGTGTGGAGTCTCTGGGATTTTCTACATATAAGATCCTGTCACTTGCAAACGGAGATAATTTTACTTATTCTTTCCTGATTTGGATGCCTCTTAACTTCTTTTCTTGTCTATCTAATTTACCAAACTGAATTCAATAGCACATTACAAGGACCATACACTGTATCCTAGTGGCATTTATTCCTGGAATGTGAGGATGGTTCGGCATATACAAGTCAATTGGTGTGATATAACACATTAACAGAAAGAAGAATATAAATGACACAGTCTCAACACATGCAGAGAAGGCGTTTGACAAAATTCAATACCATTTCATGACAAGACCCTTAAACTAGAAGAATAGAAGAAAATAAACCTAACATAATAAAGGCCATATGAAAAATTTCCACATAAAAAAGACCATATATAATATGTTTCATCATAGTCAATGTGAGAAACTCAAAGCTTTTTCCTCTGTAATGAAGAATAAGGCAAGGGTGCCCACTCTTGCCACTTCTATTTAACATAGTACTGGAGGTCTTAGCCAGAACAACTAGACAAGAAAAAAGAAATAACATTGAAATTGCTTTTGTATTCTGAGTATGCTATGGTGAAGCAAATGACAACTATTACACCAACAATATTGCTATATCATTAATAATTTAGAATCTCTATATTACACAATAATGGATGAAGCTTTATTTCAAATGTGGTGGCCAGTGAGTTTGATGTATAAAACAGATAATTAAATTGTGGTATAGAATTTTTAGCAATTTAGTTTAAAAATAAATATTACAGTACTGGTTTTCTGAAATGCATTGGAATAACATCATTGATATTTTAGTTTTACAGGTTAGAAGTATATTAATTAAGGCTAGGTTGTATGAAATATATTTTTATCACAGTAAATTAACTTCTAATTCTTTTATATGAAAATATTCTCAAGTGATTGGCAATAGAACATGTATACAGATAGAAAATATATATGCCTGACTGTAAGCATGTTAAAATTATGTTTTTCCATGTTTTATCAGTCTGAACTTTTTATTAGATTATTTCATTTATTATTCCTGATGTTGTATATAGTTATATTTCCCCCTTGACTCCCATCAAAGATGCTTTTTAATTAAATAAATAAATATATATATATTTATATATACACAGACATACATATATATGTATATATATGGAAAGAGAGAGAGAGAGAGAGAGAGAGAAATTAAACATTGGTCTTAAGTATTTGTACCACATGTTCGTCTGAGATAAGACCCTGTCGACTTAATTGGCAATTTGCCCTAGGAGCAGCTTTATGCAATAGCTGAAAGTCTCTTACGTTAATTACAAGAAGTATTTAGATAGAGGTTTAATTGCTGTACATAATGCATGCATTGTCTACTGTGAGAGTTTTCTATAATTTAGTGAAGATAATATAACTAATGACATAAACATTAAAAGCTCTTCTTTCTTCATAATATGCTTAAGTCTGAGAACAAGATGCCTGGAAATATTCCAGAGATAAGTGAGCCTCTCTACATCATGTTGAACACAGGCTAGACCCTCTTGAACATTTCCTATGAGTTTTAAGGCTTGGGGATATTATTGATTCTATTAGTAATGCCTCATGGTATAAAATTGGAGTTAATGCAGTGGCTCATGCTTGTAATCCTAGCACTTTGGGAGGTTGAGGAGAGTAAGGTCAGGGGTATGAGACTAGCCTGGCCAACATGGTGAAACCCTGTCTCTACCCAAAATACAAAAATTAGCTGGGCATGGTGGCAGGTGCCTGTAATCCCAGCTACTTGGAAGGCTGGGGCAGGAGAATCACTTGAACCCAGGAGGTAGAGGTTGCAGTGAGCAGAGATCATGCCACTGCACTCCAGCCTGGACAACAGAGTGAGAATAGGTCTAGAAAAAAAAAAGAGTTAAAATGTTACTAAGCAGATAGACAAAAGTACAACAAACACAGTCTTGAGAGTCTACTACAACCATGGTTGGTTTTCAGCCATTTCTAATCTGGTAAATCCTTCTGTCTTTTTTGCCCCCTTGTAAAATTGAGACAATAATGCTCACTAATGTTTATAGACTGTCGTTTGGGATGCTCAGATGAAATATGTTATTAGATTTAGAGAAGATTTTACAGATATAATCTAATTAACTAGACATAATCTTGTTTATAGACATAATCTAAATAACTGCACTTCTTGAGTGAATTGTCTCTAATTATTTTTACGTGAATATAGAATCTAAGAAATGATGATGTTAAGTGATGTGCTAAGAGTAATATTGTAGATTAGGGACAGTGCCAGAAATATAGTCCAATGGTTATAAAGTTCACTAGTATAGATCTGAATAGTGTCCAAGAGATTCACTGACTATTTATTTTAGGTAGAATTTTCTGACTGGCTTGGTAAGTTTCAATAAGAAAGCTACTATAATGTAATAAAGAATCATATTTTAAAACATTTTCTTCTGTAATTCTTATATTTTATAATCATGGACATTATAGTTATGCCAGTCTGTGAAAATTTTAGACATAACATGAGCTAATAATCTTAGAACGGGGTTAAAATGAAAATGCTACTGGAGTTAATGGGAGCAATAGGATAATGTGAATTATTTGATGAAGGATATAATGAATTTGATAAATCCTTAGTCAAAACATTTGTTCTCCATCCTTTTAATCTTCTGAACTTTCTGAGGATCCAAAACTACTTCCTAAACTTTATTCTGTACATATTTTTTTATATCTCTTGTAACTATTATGTTTGTTTTCTGCTGCTGCTATAACAAATTACTACAAATTCATCAGCTTAAGAAAAACTACAAACTTTTATCTCACAGTGCTGGAGTTCAGGAGTTAAAAATGTGTTTCATGGGCTAAACTAACATTAAGGTGCCAGCAGAGCTGTGTCTCTTCTGTAGGATATAAAGAAGAATTTGTTTTCTTGTTTTTTTCAGCTTCTGGAGGCTGCCCACATTCCTTTGGCTCATAGTGTCCTTATGTCTTCAAGTCCAGCAATGGCCCATCTAATCTTTGTCACATTGTCATAGCTCTGCTTCTCCTTCTTTGGCCTCTCTGTTATATTAGCCCTTCTGGTTATATTGTACCCTTGCACCCCACCCCCAATAATCCATGGTAAACTCCTCATCACAAACTCCGATGATTGGCAATCCTAATTCCATCTGCTGCTTTATTACTTCTTTGCCATGTAAGGTAACATATTCTCAGGTTCTGGGGATTAAGACATGGACAGCCTAGGATGGCCATTATTCCAATGACTACAGATGCAAAGAAATAAAGGCTCTCAAATTAAAAGTAGGCTTATGAAAATATGTTGCCCACATAACTTTGTTAATCTCAAAGTTGTAACCTACTTTAGTAGGTCTAAATGCTATTTTAATTCTTTAATTAGACAACTGTTTTCAAAATGCAAAGCTTTTAAATCTTAATAGTTTTCTTTTTCTTAAAGTTTCTCTTAATGTATTTATTAGTTATTTATTTAATTTTGGGCCCAGGCTGGAGTGCAGTGGCACAATCTTGGCTCACTGCCTACTGGGCTCTACCTCCTGGGCTCAAGCTATCCTCCCAGATCAGCCTTCTGAGTAGCTGGGACCACAGGCACATGGCACCATACTGGGTTAATTTTTTAAAATATCTTTTGTAGAGATGGGGTCTTACTCTGTTGCCCAGGCTGGTCTCAAACTCCTGAGCTCAAGCATTCCACTCTCTTCAGCCTCCCAAAGTACTGGGATTACAGATGTAAGTCATTGTTCCTGGCTTTACATGTTTTTCTCATAAATAATGAAGATCAAAATATTCTTGGCTGACAATTATCTGAAAACATACATTAAATTAAATTTTATTCAGTCAACACAAACACATGGGATTTTAAAATCTGCATGACTATGACAATAGAATGTTAATCCAGGAAAAATTCTTCTGGGCATTTTGAATAGAAAACACAGCCTTACAGTAGGCGGTATTTGAAAATGATCACATACATTTTATGTTCCTTGAGAGTTTTTTCTTTTCTTTTCTTTTCTTTTCTTTTTTCAGACAGCATCTCACTCTGTCATCCAGGCTGGAGTGCAGTGGTGCGATCTTGGCTCACTGCTGTCTCCTGGGTTTAAAGGATTCTCCTGCCTCAGCCTCCCAAGTAGCTGGGATTACAGATGCCCACCACCATGCCCAGCTAATTTGTTTTTATTTATTTGTATTTTTAATAGAGATGGGTTTAAGCCGTGTTGGCCAGCTGGTCTTGAACTCCTGACCTCAGGTGATCCTCCTGCCTGGGCCTCCAAAGTGCTGAGATTACAGGTGTGAGCCATCGTGTCTGGCCCCTTGAGAGTTTGTTCTTTTTCAAAATAATAAGCCTCTGCATTAAATCAGAGAAAAACTTTGTTACAGAAAGAATAATTTTAGTTATAAGTATAATTTATATTTTATGGTTTTCCAAAAATATTGTTTGATATAAATATATTTTCAAAGGAATTTGCCAAATATTTCTTTTAAATATAAGGATTATCAACTTCCTCATTCTTCCAGAATTAAGAATACTATTCTTCTAGTCACTCAGCATTAAAATTTAAATTTTTATTTTATTCATCCAGATATCAAATGCTATTCTTTTGAAAGAATATTCTGTTGCCTACTAAAAATCCTAATCAATTCTTATGAGCATTACTCAAATAATATATTTTAAGGATTAGTCTATATTGATTTGTTTATTTAAAAGTTAATAGAAAAATATCAACTCATATTTACTGAGCAACTTGCTGTGTCCTAAGCAGCATTGCAAACACTTTAAAATTTAAAATTTAATTAATTCCTACCTTGATATTATGTGTTAAGTATTATTAATCTAGTTTCACAGATGAGAAATTGAGAATGGGGAAGTTAAATCATTTGCCCAAGGGTTGACAAATAAAACTAGTGAGGCCAGGATCAGATCCACATGGTCCTGGCTGAGAGTTTACACCAAACTGCTCGCTATGCTACCTGAATGGCTTTGTGAGAACCAAATTAACTCCATTTGTGTCTTCTGGGGTTTGGGTGACCCACTATACTAATTCTAATAAGTTCTTGCTCTGACAGAATCCACAGAGAAATGAAGGACATATTTGGTGGAGAAAAGGAACTACCAAGTGTGAGGGCCTCCATTACCAAAGGAGGAAAGAGGAGGAACAAGTCCTACCTCGTTCAGATAGAAACTAGCCGAGTCCTGTTTCCTTAGTCCTGCCTTGTCATCCTTCTTCCAGTCTAGCTAGACAAAGCTGCCAGATAATTTGTCCAGTAGCACCCCTTACATCATGTTATCCTCTTACCCAAGAACTAGAGTGACTTTGTAATGCTTGCAGAAGCAAGTCCAAACTACTCCAGCTCTATTGTATTTGTCTTCCCTTTCACTTTTTCCAAACACAAATCTTGTATTCCCAAACCTTGCAGTCATCCCTGAGTTCTCTCTTTCTTTAAAACCTTATAGCCAATCTATCAGCAAATCTTACTGACTCTAACTTCAAAACATTTCCTGAATCCAATTATTTATCAAAACCTTTGCTGTTACCACCCTAGATCATGTGATTATCAACCTGTTTTGGAATCACTGATATAGCTGCTTAACTGGTTCAACTCCTTTCACCCTTACCAGTCTACAGAATCTTCTAAACATTGCCACCAAAGAATTGTTTTAATATAACTTACTCTTTTGCTAAAATCCTTCTGGTATCTCTCCATATGATGCAGGATAAAAGTCCGAAAGCTTTACTAGAGATTATGAGGCACTACATAATTTGGCCCCAGGTATCTCTGACTTTATCACTTTCCTTTCTCCCGCTTGATCACTCTGCACTAGCCACATGGATACATGTTATTCTTTGTAGATGTATACTTACAAGTCATTTCTGCAAATATAGATGGTTTCTATGTATCACTCCCTGGAACATAAAGATATAATTAGATAGAAACTTTGGCTGGGTGTGGTGGCTTATGCCTGCAATCCCAAGGTTTTGGGAGGCCAAGGTGGGAGGATGACTTGAGTCCAGTAGTTCAAGTCCAGCTTGGGGAAAATAGTGAGACTACGAAATTTTAAAAAATTAGCCAACTGTGATGGTGTCTTCCTATGGTCCCAGCTAGTGGTGTGGGGTGGGGTGAGGTGGGAGGATCGCTGGAGCCTGGGAGGAAAAAACAGAAAAGAAAAGAAACTTTGAGTTTCCTAAAAAAATATTGGCTGAAATTCCTAGGGATAAAAACAATAGTCATTATAACTGAAATTGTAGTCTCTGGAGAAATACAGTTTTTTATACCTGCTTATACTTGAAAAATACAGGGGTTAAATGTCACCCTCAAATTCTCTTAAGGGTTTTGAATTATTTAAGGTAGACATAATTAATGTACCACTGATAAAAAAATGTAACACCAAAGATATTTATAAATTGATATTTTCTAAATGGAAAGAGCTTATGAATATAAAAACCTAACCCTGAATGTCTTTTAGTAAGATTATCCGGTTTGAATTTTGGTAATATCTAACAAAAATTGAGCTGGAGAGTAAAGTAAAATCACTGTTAAAACTAATAAAAGTGGATTTTACTTTATCTTCTGTTGAAATATACAGTTTATCCAAGTCTTTATAAAGCATTTTTTTTTAGTCTTTTAAAAAGAAATTCCCATTTATTGCTAAACAAACTATTAGAAAACTGAGTAAATGAATGTCTCTTTTTAGTATACTTTAAGTTCTGGGATATAGGTGCAGAATAGGCAGGTCTGTTACATAGGTATACATGGGCCATGGTGGTTTGGTGCACCTATCAACCTATCATTGAGGTTTTAAGCCCAACATGCATTAGGTATTTGTTCTAATGTTCTCTCTCCTCCTCCCACTGACACACCTGACAGGTCTCAGTGTGTGATGTTCCCTTTCCTGTGTCCATGTGTTCTCATTGTTCTACTCCCACTTATGAGTGAGAGCATGTGGTGTTTGGTTTTCCGTTCCTGCATTAGTTTTCTGAGAATGATGGTTTTCAGCTTCATCCATGTCCCTGCAAAGGACATGAACTCATTCTTTTTTTATGGCTGCATAGTATTCCATGATGTATATGTGCCACATTTTCTTTATTCAGTCTATTACTGATGGGTGTTTTAGGTTGGTTCCAAGTCTTTGTTATTATAAATAGTGCTGCAGTAAACAAAATGTGCATATGACTTTATAGTAGAATGATTTATAATCCTTTGGGTATATATCCAGTAATGGGATTTCTGGGTAAAACGGTATTTCTGGTTCTAGATCTTTGAGGAATCACCACATTCTTCCACAATGGTTGACCTAATTTACACTCCCACCAACAGTATAAAAGCATTCCTATTTCTCCACATCCTTGCAACATTTGTTGTTTCCTGTTTTTTTAATGATTGCCATTCTAACTGGTGTGAGATGGTATCTCATTGTGATTTTGATTTGCATTTCTCTAATGACCAGTGATGATAAGCTTTTTTTAAATATGTTTGTTGGTCATATAAATATCTTCTTTTGAGAAGTGTCTGTTCATATTCTTAACCCACTTTTTGATGGGGTTGTTTTTCTCTTGTAAATTTGTTTATGTTCCTTGTAGTTTCTGAATATTAGACCTTTGTCAGATAGATAAATTGAAAAAATATTCTCCCATTCTGCAGGCTGCCTATTCACTCTGACGATGGTTTCTTCTGCTGTGGAGAAGCTCTTTAGTTTAGTTAGATCCCATTTGTCAGTTTTGGCTTTTGTTGCAATTGCTTTTGGTATTTTAGTCATGAAGTCTTTGTCCATGCCTATGTCCTAAATGGTATTGCTTATGTTTTCTTCTAGGATTTTTATGTTTTTTAGGTTTTACATGTAAGTCTTTAATTCATCTTGAGTTAGCTTTTGTGTAAGGTGTAAAAAAGAGGTTCAGTTTCTGTTTTCTGCATACAGCAAGTTTTCTCAGCACCAATTATTAAATAGGGAATCCTTTCCCCATTGGTTGTTTTTGTCAGGTTTGTCAAAGATCAGATGGTTGTAGATCTATGGTGTTATTTTTGAGGCATCTATTCTGTTCCATTTGTCTATATATCTGCTTTGGGACCAGTACCATGCTGTTTTGAATACTGTCAATGTGTAGTATACTTTGAAGTCAGGTAGCGTGATGTCTCCAGCTTTGTTCTTTTGCTTAGAATTGCATTAGGCTATACAGGCTGTTTTGGATTCCATATGAAATTTAAAGTTATTGGTAGCTTGACAGGAAGAGCATTGAATTCATAAATTACATTGGGCAGTATGGACATTTTCACAATATTGATTCTTCCTATTCATGAGCATGGAATTTTTTTCCATTTGTTTGTGTCCTCTCTTATTTCCTTGAGCACTTATTTGTAGTTCTCCTTGAAGATGTCCTTCAATCCCTTGTTAGTTGTATTCCTAGGTATTTTATTTTCTTTGTAGCAATTGTGAAAGAGAGTTCACTCATGATTTGGCTCTCTGCTTATCTATTACTGGTGTATAGGAATGCTTGTGATTTTTACACATTGATTTTGTATCGCAAGACTTTGCTGAAGTTGCTTATCAGTTTAAGGAGTTTTGGAACTGAGACAATGGGGTTTTCTAAATATACAATCAAGTCATCTGCAAACAGAGACAATTTGACTTCCTCTTTTCCTGTTTGAATATCCTTTATTTCTTTCTCTTGCCTGATTGCTCTGGCCAGAATTTCCAATAATATATTGAATATGAGTGGTGAGAGAGGGCATCCTTGTCTTTGCCAGTTTTCAGAGAAAATGCTTACAGCTTTTGCCCATTCAGCATGATATTGGCTATTGGTTTTGTTGAGAATTTTCAGCATGAATGGGGTGTTGAATTTTATCAGAGAACTTTTCTGCATTTATTGAGATAATAATGTGTTTTTTTTTATTGGTTCTGTTTATGTGATGGATTACATTTATTGATTTGCATATGTTGAATCAGCCTTACATCCCAGGGATGAAGCTGACTTGATTGTGGTGGATAAGCTTTTTGATGATGTTCTGTTACATTCAGTTTGCCAGTATTTTGTTGAGGATTTTCTCATCAATGTTCATCATGGCCTGAAATTTTCTTTTTTTGGTGTATGTCTGCTAGGCTTTGGTATCAGGATGATTTTGGCCTCATTAAATGAGTTAGTCAGGAGTCCCTCTTTCTTGTTGGGAATAGTTTCAGAAGGAATGGTACCAGCTCCTCTTTGTACTTCTGGTAAAATTCGGCTGTGAATCCATCTGGTCCTGGACATATTTTGGTTGGTGGGTTATTAATTACTGCCTCAATTTCAGAACTTGTCATTGGTCTTTTCAAGAACTTGTCAACTGTGTCTTTTCCTGGTTTAGTCTTAGAAGGGTATATGTTTCTAGGAATTCACCCATTTCTTCTATATTTTCTAGTTTGTTTGCATAGAGGTATTTATAGTACTCTCTAATTATAGTTTGTATTTCTGTGGGATCCATGGTGATATTCCCTTTATCATTTTTTATTGTGTCTCTATGATTTTTCTCTGTTTTAATCTTTATTAGTCTGGCTAGTAGTCTATCAATTTTGTTATTCTTCTCAAAGCACCAGCTCCTGGATTCATTAATATATTTTTGAAGGATTTTTCATGCCTCTATCACCTTCAGTTCTGCTTTGTTCTCAGTTAATTCTTTCTTTGTCTACCTTTTGAATTTGTTTGATCTTGCTTCTCTAGTTCTTTTAATTGTGATATTCGGGCATTGATTTTAGAGCTTTCCCACTTTCTGATGTGGCTATTTAGTGCTATACATTTCTCTCTTAGCACTGTGTTAGCTATGTCCCAGAGATTCTGGTACTTTGTCTTTTTTTCTTTCTTATTGATTTCAAAGAGCTTAGCTATTGCTGCCTTAATTTCCTTATTTATCTAGTCATCATCCAGGAGCAGGTTGTTCAATTTCCATGTAGTTGTGTAGTTTTGAATGAGTTTCTTAATCCTGAGTTCTAACTTGATTGCTCTGCTCTAAGAGACTGTTATGATTTCTATATTTTTATATTTGCTGAGGAGTGTTTTATTTTCAATTATTTGGTTGATTTTAGAATAAGTGCGATGTGGCAGTGAGAAGAATATATATTCTGTTAGTTTGGGGTAGAGAGTTCTGTAGATGTCTATTAGGTCCGCTTGGTCCAGAACTGAGTTCAAGTCCTGAATATCCTTGTTAATTTCCTGTCTTGTTGATCTAATATTGACAGTGGGGTGTCAAAGTCTCCCATTATTATTGTGTGGGAGTCTAAGTCTCTTTGTAGGTCTCTAAGAACTTTTTTTTAAAATAAATCTGGGTGCTCCTGTTTTGGGTGCATATGTATTTAGGATAGTTAGTTCTTCTTGTTGCATTGATCTTTTTACAATTCTGTAATGCCCTTTTTTGTCTTTTTTGATCTTTGTTGTTTTAAAGTCATTTTTATCAAAGACTAATATTGCAAGCCCTGCTTTTTTGTTTTTGTTTTTGCTATCCATTCCTCCATCTCTTTATTTTGATCCTGTGTGTGTCTTTGCATGTGAGATGAGTGTCCTGAATATAGCACACCAATAAGTCTTGACTCTTTTTCCAATTTGCCATCTGTGTCTTTTAATTGGGACATTTAGCCCATGTACATTTAAGGTTAATATTGTTATGTGTAATTTGATCCTGTCATCATGATTCGAGCTGGTTATTTTGCACATTCGTTGGTGCAGTTTCTTCATAGGCTTGTTGGTCTTAATATTTTGGTGTGTTTTTGCAGTGATTGTACCTTTTTTTCTTCTTCCATATTTACTCCCCTCAGGAGCTTTTTTAAGGTGGTGACAAAATCCCTTAGCATTTGTTTGTCTGGAAAGGATTTTATATCTCCTTCACTTATGAAGCTTAGTTTGTCTGGATAAAAAAATTCTGGTTGAAAATTCTTTTATTTAAGAATGTCGAATATCGGCCCCCACCCTCTTCTGTCTTGTAGAGTTTCTTCATAGAGATCTGCTGTTAGTCTGTTGGGCTTCCCTTTGTGGGTAGCCAGACCTTTCTCTCTGGCTCCCCTTTATATTTTTTCCTTCAATTCAACTTTGGAGAATCTGACAATTATGTATCCTGGGGTTGCTCTCCTGAGGAGTATCTTTGTGGTGTTCTCTGTATTTCCTGAATTTGAATGTTGGCCTGCCTTGCTAGGTTGGGGAAGTTCTCCTGGATAATATCCGGAAGTGTGTTTTCCAGCTTGGTTCCATTCTCCCTGTCATTTTCAGGTACACCAATCAATCATAGGCTTGGTCTTTTCACATAGTCTCATATTTCTTGGAGACTGTTAGCTCCTTTTCATTCTTTTTTCTCTAGTCTTGACTTCACACCTTATTTCAGTAAGTTGATCTTTAATCTCTGATATCCTTTCTTCTGGTTGATCGATTTGGCTATTGATACTTTTGTATATTTCATGAAGTGCTTGTGCTGTGTTTTTCAACTCCATCAGATTATTTGTATTTGCCTCTAAACTGGTTATTCCAGTTAGCAGTTTCTATAACCTTTTATCAAGGGGTTTAGCTTCCTTGTATTGGGTTAGAACATGCTTCTTTAGCTCAGAGGAGTCTGTTATTAACCACCTTCTGAAGCCTACTTCAGTCAGTATATCAAACTCATTCTCCATCCAGGTTTGTGGCCTTGCTGGAGAGGAGTTTTGTTCATTTAAAGGAGAAGAGGCATTCTGGTTTTTGGAGTTTTCAGCATGTTTGTGCTGTTTTTTTCTTATCTTCATGGATTTATCTACCTTTTTTTTTGAGATGGAGTTTCACTCTTGTTACCCAGGCTGGAGTGCAATGGTGCAATCTTGGCTCACTGCAACCTCCGCCTCCTGGGTTCAAGCAATTCTCCTGCCTCAGCCTCTTGAGTAGCTGGGATTACAGGCACGCACCATCATGCCCAGCTAATTTTTTGTATTTTTTTAATAGAGACGGGGTTTCACCATGTTGGCCAGGATGGTCTCGATCTCTTGACCTTGTGATCCACCTGCTTCGGCCTCCCAAAGTGCTGGGATTACAGGCTTGAGCCACTGTGCCCGGCAGGATTTATCTACCTTTGATCTTTGAGGCTGATGACCTTTGGATGGGGTTTTTATGGGGGTGGTTCTTTTTATTGATGTTGAAGCTACTCTTTTTGGTTTGTTAGTTTTCCTTTTAATAGTCAGGCCTCTCTTTTGCAGGTCTTCTAAAGTTTGCTGGAGGTTAACTCCAGAACCCGCTAGTGCCTGGGTATCACTAGAGGAGGCTGCAGAATAGCACTGATTGCTGCCTGGTCCTTCCTCTGGAAGGTTCATCTCAGAGGGGCACCTGCCTGATGCTACCCAGAGCTCTCCTGTATGAGGTGTCTGTTGACCCCTGCTGGGAGGTGTCTCCTAGTCAGGTCTTTGTCCCAGGGGAGATGGGAATTTAATCTATAAGCCCCTGACTGTGGCTGCCTTTCTTTCAGAGTTGCCCTACATAGCAAGGAGGAATCTAAGAGGCAGCCTGGCCACATCCTCTTTGCTGTGCTGTGGTGAGTTCCACCCAGTCTGAACTTCTTGACCTTCTTAGCATTGTCAGGGGAAAACCACCTACTCAAGGCTCAGTAATGGCGAATACCACTTCCCCCACCAAGATGTGTCATCTCAGGTTGACCTCAGACTACTGTGCTGGCAGAATTTCAAGCAGGTGGTCTTTAGTTTGCTGTGCTCCGTGGGAATGAGACCCATTGAGTAAGAATACTTAGCTCTCTGGCTTCTACCCCCTTTCCAGGGGAATGAACGGTTCTGTTTCGCTGGGGTTCCAGGCACCACTCATTTAGAAATACAGAAATCGCCCACCTTCTGCAGCGGTCTTGGTGGGAGATATGGACCAGAGCTGTTCCTATTTGGCCATCTTGCCAGATCTCCAGTAAATGTCTTTATATAAGCTTTTCTTATTTAAAATGTGCCTGCTTTCTGCAATTGACCAATGGATCTGACATTAAAATTTATGAAATAAAACTATAAAAGTACTATATGATGATATTCTACTGTTTGCAAATATCACTTTTGGTTTATCCATTCATCTGCAATGGACATTTCAATTGTTTCCACCTTTTGGCTATTGTGAATAATGCTGCTATGAACATCAACATGTAAGTATCTGTTAGAGTCCTTGCTTTTAATTCCTTTGTGTATATACTTAAAAATGGAATTGTAGGATCATAATATGGTTAGTTCTATGTTTAATTTTTTGAGGAACTGCCATACTATCTTCCACAGTGGCTGTACATCTTACATTTCCACTGGCAATGCCCAATGTTTCCAGTTTCTATACTTCCTCTCTAATACTTATTATTTGCTGTTCTTTGGTTTGTATTCAGGACTCACACATAAATGGAATTTCTAATGTTCATGGTTATTTACTGAAGCATTGCTTCTCTCAGGGACAAATGAACATAACACAATTGTCCAATAATGGTAGATTACTTAAGTAAGTGGTTAGAATATGTGTGGCCAAAATGTGTTTGTAGATCTGATACATTTATAGTGTTAATGTTTGATGAGGGAAAAGCAGCAAAAAAGAAAAGTGAAATAGCTTTTTAAACCATCTTACGCTTATGCTACAAACAAGAAATAAATATTTCTTTGAAAAAAATGTAAAAGTTAGAGGACTTGTCTACAGTAGTGGCTAACAATTGTCTCTCATCTTGTGGCTAACCATAGTTTCTTACCCTGTTAGTCAAATATAGACATTCAGGAAGACTCCTTAAATAGTGGCATGAACCTTGTTTTTGCATTCTTTTCTCTTGCTAAACAGAATGCAGATGGGTGTCTGGGCTAGAGTAGACATCTTAGATTGTGAAACAATTCTCTTAGTATTATGAATCAGTGAGATAGAAGAAGCCTAGGTTGCTGATGATTACAGAATTTCCTGGAAATTTCTATGTTCTTCATGCCACTACTGTGTATTCTTTTTCAATATGGTGGAACAAAAGCTTAATTAATATAGGAGCAAAGGTGAAAGCAGATTGACAGTTAGGAGGCTTATACAATAGTTCAAGTAAAAAGCAACCAAGATTAAGAGGTAGTGAGATAATAACAGATGGTGAGATTCAGGATATACTTTAAAGGACAATACAACAATTTTTTGTTGGATTGAATGCATACTAATTATTAAGACAGGGATGAAGCATACATCCCTATTTTTAGCTAAACTGGGGATTTTACTATTTACCAAGTTGGGAAAAGATTGCAGGTGGTGAGGCAGTGCTTTTTGTCTGCTTTTTTAGTTTTTGAAGGTTGGGCCTAATCAAGACTATTTTGAGTATGTTAATTTTAGATGCTGGTATATTTCCATGTTGAAATATGGTAGAGACATCTGATAAATGATTCTGCATTTCAAGGGAGAGAACTGGGCTGGAGATATATAATTATGGACTCATCAGGTGTCAGGTAGGAAATACGTATAGATAAAGAAGATATCAAAAGCTGATGGGCACTCTGATGTTTGCAAATTCAGAAGATAGGAATTAGCAAAGAAAACTGAGAGGCAGCAGCCAGTGAGGTGTCTTAGCAGCAAAATACTTGTTTCAAGAAGAAAGAAGGAGTGATCATTTGTGATAAATCCTGCTTTTACGTCCCGGTAAATTAAAATCAAAAATTCAGCATTGGACGTGGCAATGTGAATGATAAGGATAGTGCTATTGAAATAGAATAGTGATGAAAAAGACTTTACTGGAGTAGATTCAAGAAAGAATGAGGAGCTAGGCATTAAAGATTCCTGGTACAGACAAGTCTTTTTAGAGCCTTGGTTGTAAAGAGGAAAAGAGAAATGAGGAGTTAGCTTTTTATCACCTTATTGTAGATGAAAAATACTATAACATGTTTGTATGTTTGCAGGAGAGATTCCATAGAAAAGGCCAGTAGAAAGCATAAAACAGGAGAGAGAAAAATCTATGTCCTATCTTTGAGTAGGTGACAAGGGACAGAGTCCAGTACAGACATGAAGGGCCCGGTCTTTGCACGAGTAAAAATAGTTCAACCAAAGAATAGAGCAAATATTTATTTCAGGATTTACATTTGGTTGTTGGAATGGTGGGACATTTTCTCCTCATTTCTTCAGTTTTTCAATAAAAATAATAGACAAAGTCGTAAGTTGAGAGTAGGAGGATAGAGAAGACGTTAGAGGCTTGGGAATAGAAAAGATGGCAAATAGAAAAAAAAAACTGTGAAGAGTGAATTGAACAAGATAAAATTGGTAGGGGTGGTTGAAACTTAGTAATCATAAATGTAAACTGAGAGTAATCAGCACTGTGGTGAAATTTCCTCCAACTATACTCACCCCTTGGGTGTAGGTGTAGAAGAGGTGGAGGGTTATATTTACCCAGGCTTGGGAACTTGGCCATGAGAAACAACAGAGCAAAAGAAGGAGGAGAGAGTTGCTGGTATATATAAGGAAATGATTATAACGATGAGCCAGGGAACTAAGCCAGGTGGGAGAGAGTAAGGAATGAGAGAGGCAAAATGGAGTAAAAAGTCATTAGAATGAATGAATTGGAGGTCCAGTGGGGTTGAGGGTTGAGGTTTTAGATGTCAGAGATCTAGTGGGAACAAACTGAGAAGAGAAAAAGTGGTGGCCACAGTGTATGATGTTAAAAACTAATATTATAGAGATGATACTGCTATTGGTAATGGCAAAGTCAAGGTACTAACATAGAGTGGTTACCTGAGGCACGTTGGAGGCTAAGATTATTGGAAAAGGGGTAAAAAACCTAGTGATCACAGTATTGGAAAATTCATCTATGTGGATATTGCACTCACCAAGAATTAGAGAAAAAACCAGGTGCCTAGAATATTATTATTGGTCCATTCTTGCACTGCTATACAGAAATACCTAAGACTGGTAATTTATTTAAAAAGAGTTTTCATTGGTTCACAGTTCTGTAGTCTGTATAGAAAGCATGGCAACATGTGCTCAGCTTCAATCATAGCAGAAGGCAAAGGAGAAACTGGCATTTCACGTGCAGGAGTGGGGGGAAAAGAGAGAGCAGAGAGATGCTATAAACTTGTAAACAGCTACATCTTGTGAGAACTCTATCACATGAGCAGAACTAGAAGGATGGTTTCTAAACCATTAGAAACTGCCCCTATGATCCAATCCCTCCCACCAGGCCCCACCTCCAACACTGGAATTACAATTGAACATGAGATTTGGGTGGGGACATAGATCCAAACCATATCAATATTCAAATAATTACAGAGTGACATAGAAGTCATAGATATCAAAGTTCTCATTAATTCCTTAACTGAACTGCCTTAGGTATGTGAATACACTGGAAACTTGAGATGATTCTATATTTGATATAACATTAGTTAACTTTACCTGTTTTTATCAAATGCTAACAAGATACTAAGCACTGAAGAAAGAAAGGTGTATAAGGATGGCACAGCCTCTGTTATTAAGGAAACAATTCTAATAAAGGCAGCAAACATGCAAACAAATGGCAATTCAGTAAAAATGCATTTCAACAATCTGTGAAACAATAACAACAAAAAATTATGTGGTTATGAATTGTTGAAATGAAAGCCGCCTTGATCATATACAAGTTATCTCCAGATGCAGTTCAAAACTGGATCCACCTTACATTGAGTCTCTCAAAAATATCTAGTGAGTACCACATAAGAGTGTACAAAGTGTGGTGGAAGACAGAATTATATATTAAATTCTAACCCTGTCTTTATATTGAATTATATTGTGGTAGGGCTTGCCAAAGGTTAGATTCTCTGTGGCTGATTTTTTTTCCCAGACATTTTATTTAGGCAGGGCATGAGCTCTGATCAGCTAGGGGCAGAGTTATTCTTTCATGTTACGTCAAATTATCTGAGTCACGTGAGTATTTGTTTAAAGTTTAAAGTTAGAGCTTCAGCTAAAAAAAAAATCAGGGGAAAACAAACTGGATACTGGATGCTGAAGACAGAGGATGTTATCTAATATTCAGATTTTCTTGAGAACTTAAAACAAGCTCGTGTCAGTGGGATGTTGTTTTGTTTTTGTTCGGGGTGAATTTTTTTGACCAAATAGTATTATCTGTCAGAGTGACTCATAATGTTGCTGGATGGCTGGTGTTTAACTACCTGTAACCATCATGCCATGCTAGTGAATAACCAATTTTAAGAAGAGAACTTGCAGCCTTCCTGAGAATATTTATCTCTCATCTTTTTGGTTGGAGGTTTATTATAATATCACAGTTTACTTAAAGAAACTCAGTATCTATTGATTCTTTAATTCATAGTAATAACTTGAATGATTTTTTTCCAGTTAAACATGTAACAATATATGTTAATATATTGAGTTGTGGATAATAATAGCACCTATCTCATGAGGTTATAGTGAATATTACATAATTAATGTATATCTGTATATTAACATATAGTTAATATATATTAACTAATATTATTGTTATATAATTATTATTTTGACTACATAGCTGTTTTGTTTTGAAACATCTAGTTGCAAGTAAACAGAACTAACAGAACTCAACTAGGAGTAGTGCAAGCATACAACGGATCTTAATTGAATTTACGGAGGCAGTGGAGTGACATAAGGGCTGGAATGGTATTAGGACTCAGAAGACAATGGGATTAGAACCAGTAGAACTATCAAAACTCCATTTAAGCATCTCTCTCTTTACTTTTTATTTCTGCAGACTTGCATCCTTTTTTCTTCTTCTTTTTTTTTTTTTTGGTCTCTGCATAGTGGTGGAAAGAAGTAGAAATCTCTGCTTTTCATCCCTAAGGTGTAATGGCATCGCCATAGCCTCCGAATTTACATGTTGAAGGCCCAGACACATGTAGGACTAACCAGTTGACTGTGAATTCCATTTCTATGTAGGAGGGAAAGTGTAGTCAGTCCAATTTTTCTTAGTAATTTTCTTCTGACTTTGTTAAGATTGAGGAGAAATTGATACAAGTTAAGAATGGTGGCCACCTCATCCTCATGATGCTTGGGTAAAAGACAGAGGATTATTGTTAGTATGGCAAAAAATGATCTACGACATACTCTTAATTCCTCAACACATATGTAAGCCTTTCTTTCTATATATGTAAAGGTATCTTATCCATGATCCAACTAACTTATGCATGACAACAAACTACTCAATGACTTTATAACTGGAGGAACCTGATCTTGTTTTGGTTATAGGCCCACATAGGTCTAATTGCTCTACTTAAGAAAAATAGAGATGTATCTGTTACCTGTTTACCTCTAAGGCTGGGACAAATAGATAAGGGTAAAGACATACCATATAATTGACAGCCCCACTGGAACCCCATAAATGGGGAAGAGATGGCTCCATATGGGTAGAGTGCTTATAAGATATTTTCCAACTCACTGCTATATTCCAACCCTAGCTGCCCAGCAGTCACATTATGAGAAAGTTTAAATTTCTCCACTTAATAAGCTATAATAAATAATTCCAAATACCACCAAATATATACTCAGTTCCTAAGGGAAATAAGTTAGTATCCTCTCCAGATAACACATCTACTGATCAGGTCTAGATGCAATCCTCTGTGATGATTTAACCATTTAAGTGTTAGATTTAACCATTCTAACACTTAAAATCCACCATGAAAGTAGGCAGAAAAAGAGAAGATAACTGCAATAACTGTCTTTTTATGAAGTAGAGTAGGAAAATAAGAAATAGCCATCATTGAATCTCAGTATAAATCATATTCTATAAGAAGGGGTAGTAAGGATTCCCACCTTGTCCATGGAGTAAATTACAGATCACATATCTGCCTCCTTTTGCTGTGACTGCTAGGAGGATTGCCAGGGTTCATTTTCCTCCGTGGTCATATTCCAAAGCAGCATGTGATAAGATTTCAACTGTAGAACTGAAATCTCTTAGTCCACCCATTTTCTGTGGATATAATAAACTGCGTGTTGAATTAATGGTTGGGCACAAATAGATCTTTGTTTTTCAGGCTTCAGGGTTCTGTGACAATCACATTTTCTGAAGTGTCCGCTTTTTGCTTGTTAATTTATTTCTGAAATCCCCAAAGGATAATAATCAGCATCAGAAATCTTGAACATAGAGCTCTGAATCTTAACCCTTCAGGTCTATGTCTTCTCAGTAATTGCCTTTAGTGCTCTGCTGGCCTCTTGAGGCCACTGTTGACTGCCTGCCACTGTGCCCTGAGCTGAAGGCAGTGAAGGAGAATCTGTCTCTACCCTGTTGTGGTGCATCCCAGTAGAGAGTGCTTTACATGATCTACTTCCTGAAGAGAAAGAGTATTACCTCTGCCAGTCTGGGAACAAATGTTAAGATGTGTTTGGAAGATAAAATCTATGACTTAAGCTACTCCTAGATTGCTTGCTTGCTTTCTCTCTCTCTCTTTCTTTCTTGTTTCTTTCTTCTTCTCTTTCTCTCTCTTTCTTTTTTTCTTTCTCCTTCCTTCCTTCCTTCCTTCCTTCCTTCCTTCCTTCCTTCCTTCCTTCCTTCCTTCCTTCCTTCCTTCCTTCCTTTCTTTCTTTCTTTCTTTCTTTCTTTCTTTCTTTCTTTCTTTCTTTCTTTCTTCTTTCATTTTTTTTTAATGGAATCTTGCTCTGTCACCCAGGCTGGAGTGCAATGGCCCAATCTGGGCTCACTACAACCTTCGCCTCCCAGGTTCAAGTGATTCTCCTGCCTCAGCCTCCCGAGTAGCTGGGATTAAAGGCATGTGCCATCACACCTGGCTAATTTTTTATATTTTTAGTAGAGACAGGGGTTCACCATGTTAGCCATGATGGTCTTGATCTCCTGATCTCGTGATTCACCCGCCTTGGCCTCCCAAAGTGGTGGGATTACAGGTGTGAGCCACCTCACTCAGCCAGCAATCTTATTTTCTTACCTCCCTGATTTTGTCTGCTCTCACTTTTGCTTAAGAGCAAATAAATTATTTTCTTTCAAAATTCACAAAGCACTGGTTTTCTGACTCTCAGCCATCTCAGATTCCTCTGTTGTGCTATATTAACAAAGCTAAATATATCTGTCTTTCTAACTGCAGATAACTGGCTTAATAACCTAAGCATGCCCACTTAGGAATTTACTGGAAGCTGTTGAAAATGAACAGTATTTGCCAATATTCTTATCTATCTCTTTTAGGTCCTCCAAAGTTCCACCTAAACAAGGTATATCAGAAACATAACAAGCATTTCCAATCTCCATTGCAGAGATACAGAGATCATTGCTGCCTGCAAAGAAATCTGGACTCAGACAATTTCTCATTTCAAAATTTTGTACCTGCAATTTTACTTTTTAACATACCAATTTATGTATTGAGCTCTTTGGGTTACAGGGACAAAACCCAACTCATACAGGGACAAAAAACCAACTCATATAAGATTGTTTACTTTTTAAAATTTATATATATATATAAAGATAGAGTCTCACTCTGTTGCCCGGGGTGGAGTGCAGTAGTGCCATCTTGCTCTCTGCAACCTCCACCTCCTAGGTTCAAGCAATTGTCATGCCTCAGCCTCCCCAGTAGCTGGGAATATAGGCCTGAGCCACTGTACCTGGCCAGATTAACTTTAAAATGGGAAATGGGTTGATAGTTTTAGACTTGGCTGTATTCAGAACTCTATCAATTTAGTGATTTTTTTTTGTTCTCTCTTTCCCTTCTTTTTGCCCCCACCTTCTCCTCACCCCATGGTTTATTATTTTTTTTTCATAAGCTAGCTTCATATTCTTTTCCTTTACACATTTTTCCTACATGCAGTTAAGAAAGATGTAAGGCAATACTCCAGGCTACGCACCCCAGTTTAACAATCTTAACAGAAAGACATCTGCTTACTTCTCAAATTACAACATGATACATTGATACAGTTTTTAAAAATTTTCCATTTGTAAAATTGACACATTTTTGTAATTGTACACATGTATGGCATACAATTTGATGTTTCAGTGCAAACACCACATGATCTTAGTTATATGTGGAATCTAAAAAATAACAATTGATATCATAGAAGCAGAGAGTAGAGAGGGGAGGGGGAAAAAAGAGGAGGAGGGGAGAATGAAGAGAGGTTGGCCAATGTATACAAAGTTGTAATTAGATAGGAGGAATAAACTATGGTGTTCTATTGCACTGCAGTTAACAGTAAATATCGGAATACTTTTAAACTACACAAAATAGTACTATCTATTCCTTATGGATGTCTACATAAAAAAAATCCATGACCAACATGGGAATAATAAACATTAAATTGAGCAGAGTGATTCCTTCTGCAGGACCATGGGGGAGTGAGGTGCAGTGGGGCACATAGGAACCTTAGCTGTATTGGATATATTTTATTTCTTAAACTAGTTGGTAGTTATATGGATTCTTGTTATATGATTTTTTTATACATGTAAGTATGGCCAATTTTTTTTTTTATAATTTTAAAAAAGGAAAAACCCAGGCCGGGCACAGTGGCTTATGCCTGTAATCTTAGCACTTTGGGAGGTCAAGGTAGATGGATCACAAGGTCAGGTGTTGGAGACCAGCCTGGGCAACATGGTGAAACACAGTCTCTGCTAAACATACAAAAAATTAGCCAGGTGTGGTGGCATGCACCTGTAGTCCCAGCTATTCAGGAGGCTGAGGCACAAGAATTGCTTGAACCCAGGAGGCAGAGGTTGCAGTGAGCAGAGATCACGCCACTGCATTGCAGCCTGGGTGATAGAGTGAGACTCTGTCTCCAAAAAAATAAAAAAGAAAGAAAAGAAAAGAAAAAAAACAATTTTTATTAATGTTAGGAGATTTGGATTCCAGAGACAACCTCAGATTGGTCCTGTCTGGATGATTCAAGCATCCTAGTCCTTTATTTCTTCCCAGTAAAATGTGGATGGCTAGGTCATGTGCTGATCAATGTGGCTGTGGGTTAGGTAAAAAGATATTGTGGTTTCCAGATCCATTATATACAAAAGGAATAGGGAAATGTGATTTTTTAAAGAAAACGATGTTGGCTAGGCAAAAACATCTGAGGGCCATTTTAATCTGGTTTAATCTTCCCTATGCAAAGCTCATTCCTTTCTCTGGTTTATTCTTAATCTGTCCAGGTATAGCTTCTTAACACTTTGTAAACTGTGCCCTAAAATTTGAAATTTAACCATGGCCAACACACCTGATAAGCAATGGTGGTGAAAAAAGAATTTTTTTTTAAATGAAATAAATCTTAATCTTTTCCTTAGGTAGTACCGTTCAAGGCCACTTCCAAGAGGAACATGAGGAAGGTTCCTGTGATTGGGTGTGTGTGTTTGCACATACACAGGTATAAAAACACCACTTACTTCCAAGTAGTGTTTAAATTTGGATCTGAGGGTAACCTAAGTGGCTAATACTCCCCTTACTGTTTATTACCATGGGTCACTATTCTTTAGAATTTCACACCATCTCTAAGGCTCTTTTTTGCTGTCTTTTGATTTCATTTTGTGAGACTTGGTTTGTTAAAAACAACAACAAAAACAACAATAACAAAACATTTCTGTAAGACACCGTCTGTAAAGACACTTCCCAAACCCTATTCTACCATGAAAACGCCTTGCTTGTGATGATGAGCTATTGAGAGTACTCAACTGTCCTCATATTTTCTTGTGGGTTAAACTCAGCCACAGACCACACATGGGTAGCGATGACCATGGGTGGGTAACAGTGGGATAAGGAAGGAGCCTTTCTTACCATGATCCTGTCCTGCTTCTTTCTCCTGACAATGTAGTGATGGGATGAGTTTTACAATGTAATGAAGTAGAAATTATTATTATTGAGAGAAAATGTTAGAGGATTGTTCTCAAGACACAGGGGTTGGAGGTAGGAAAAAAGGTCAAGTTTTATATGTATATATCCAATGTTAAGATTTGATAGATTTTCAATCAGCATCAATCTTATCCATAGTTCCAGTTGAATCTACCTACTGCAATTCATTTGATTCATGATGATGATGATGATTATTATTACTTTTGGCCGGACCTCAAATATTTTAAATCAGTGACACACATTTTTTTTTAACTTACAACTGAGCACAGGATTGGAGCATACTCTGGACTAAAATGAAATGTGTCAGGGTACAAACAGCACACTCTCACGAATCTGCAGGTATATGCTATTATTTCTACAAAAGTTTCATCATTGGTAAGCACTCAACCTAAGTCTTAAGAACTAACAGAAAATGGCTTAATCAAAAACATCACTGTATAGTAGACTACCAATTTCTCCTGTAGGGTGGTTTCCCACCTACATCCTTTCCTAGACCTGAACCTTGTCTGATTTAGCCAGTTCCACATTTTCTGAAGGTCTGTTATTCTCAGCACTTCACCCGATACTAAAATAGGTTATTCGCTAGAATTCTTTAGAACACAAGTAACAGAAACCTGCATTTGTGTTTACAAATACAGGAATGGAAAATGGGTTATGAGAATGTATGCATATCTCATCTCCTAGAACCTAAGGACAGGATCACACTCAAGCCTCACACAGAAGCTGGACCTAGGAAATAAAAATCAATCAGGACTCAGTTTCATTTCTTGTCTTTACTTTGTCCTGTGCCTTTGTGTCCTTGTCCTCTTTCCAGATTAGTTTTCTTTGCTTTTCTATCTACATGACTACATATATAGTTACTCCACAGTTTGCTTTTATAGCTTCAGACACTTGCTGAAGTTGTCTCCAAATTCCAAGGGAAAATCTGATTGGCCTAATTGAAGACAAATACCTTCACCTTGTCCACAGGTTGTACCAAGTGAAAATTTAATTTGGGGGAGTTATGTTGAAGTACCAGCTGATCTCTTTAAAACATAATCATTCAAGATAAATCATTATAATGAAAATTTTGCCACTTAGAGGAAACAGTCCATGTTTCTGTCTAATTCATCTTAGAGTTTGTCTTGGCTTTGATGTTTGAAATAGATGTGGAATGTCTGCAGTAACGATAACCATAGTAATACTGAACTTTAGTATGATAATTGCAGGTTTTACAAGTTACCTAACATCTTTTTTGAGGTGAGTCAGTATTATTATAATTATGCTAGGTTTAGGGATAAGGGTATGAAGACATAGAAATTTAAGTTGCTGTGCTAAGTAGTCATAACAAATCTCAAAAAAAAAAAAAAAAAACCAAACTAAAATCAACTGGCTCTAAAATTTGGGCTCAAATTTAGTAATGGTATTGGTGTTCAAGTTCTATTCCATCTGGATTTTAATTTTCTTCTTACCATTTCTCATTCCAAATGCTCTAATGGCCCAGCCACTTTTCATAATAGACTTTTAAACTAAAAATCATTTGTTCTTTATACAATAAAAAACAGCAATGCAATCTGTCTATAGCAATAGTATCTTATATGTTTTTGTAATGTTTTTTGATTAAACACTTTCCCATAATTCCCTTTTTTCAAATAACAACCATGAATTTTATTCTGTCTACATATATTTATAACTGGAGCCCTGGCAAACGTCTACTTAAACAAAGTTTAGTGTTTTAGTGGGGATTCCTGTTTAATCCCTACAAGATAAATATATTTTTAGTTTGAATACAGGGACTAGGGAATATAGAAAAGAGAATTGTTCAAAACTGTAGCTAGGCTGGGCATGGTGGCTCACGCCTGCAATCCCAGCATTTTGGAACAAGGCAAGTGGATCACCCGAAGTCAGGAGTTCAAGGTCAACATGGTAAAACCGTGTCTCTACTAAAAATATAATGATTACCTAGGTGTGGTGGTGGACACCTGTAATCCCAGCTACTCCAGAGGCTGAGGCAGAAGAATTGCTTGAACCCTGGAGGTGGAGGTTGCAGTGAGCCCAGATTGTGCCACTGCACTCCAGCCTGAGCAACAAGAGTGAAACTCAGTCTCAAAAAAAAGTATCCATTATATTTGTGATTTAAATATAAACATTTTCACTGTAAACTATGAATAATGTTATAACAATTACAGGAATGACTAGGAGATAAATTTTGATATTGAAAGTTTGATATTGAGTAATGTAGATGCTGAATCCTTTGAAGCTTACAGTTTCCCCCAGAAACAATTGCATGTTCTCTGAAAACCAGAAGAGTTGATCTTTTGTATAAATAAACCTAAAACTCTGATTATAACAGCCTCATGGTTTGGTGCTATCTTCAAGATAGTGAGTTATCATGACCAGATCTGGTTGTTTAAAATATGCATAGCACCTACCCCTCCTTTTGCTGTGTCTCTCACCATGTGAGACACTGGCTTACTCTTTTGTCTTCTGCTATGATTGCAAGTTTCCTGAGGCCTCCCCAGAAGGCAAGCAGATGCCAGCACCATGCTTCCTACAGAACCATGAGCCAGTTAAACCTTTTTTCTTTATAAATTACCCAGCCTCAGTATTGTTTAAGCAACACAAAGAGTGGCCTAATAAATTAGGAAGAAAAAGTACATAGAAGCTTGTAAGCCTAGAATTGAGAGTCTAAGAAGCCAGAAGACTTTCCTGTGAAAGAGAGAGTGAAGCTGAACTGTGAAGGAGTCCATAGTACATCTTTTTTAAATAAAAGAAGTGGATGGCAATATTGTGAATAGCAGAAAAAATAATCTGGTTATAAAATTCTAATCGATAAGACAGTGCTACATATATATCCTCATTAAGGGGTATTATGCACCCATTCAAATAAACAATTAGAACTCTGTCTTTTGACATGGAGGGATTTCCATGAAGTAATGAGAAAGTGAGAAAAGAGGCATGTGTTTTAAAAAGCACAGGGAGAGCAGCTTTTCCATTAAGGAAAAGAGAGGGGAAGTAGCGTAAAGATGAGCTTCCTAGGCATAAGGAACAGCATGTGCAAATGTCTCAAGGAAGAAGATAGCCTGCTAAAATAGAGGAACTGAAAGGAGAGTAAAGAGGCTGGAGCTCAGAAAATAAAATCAGGGACTGTAGGACGAGGGAAGGTGGGAGGGATACTGGGTAGAGAAGCAGACAAGTCAGAGCATGTAAGAGAAAGCCCCATTAAGAACTTTGTTGTTATCCTTCAATAGATGATTTATACCTTGAATAGTTCCTTTTCCAACACTTAGTGATTGCATGTCATCACTGGGGGAGTTCTGTGTGGTATTCACTATATTTTAGAATCAATGACACTATACCCGGAACAAAGGAAATACTTAATAAATTCTAGTTTTTCTTCACTTTGTCCCCTTTCCAGTCCTTTTCTCCCATGAATCCATATAATATGGTACTGTAGTTTTCAACTCTCAGACTCAATGTCTCTTCTTGGTTTTAAAGAAATATTTTGGCCAGGCATGGTGGCTCATGCCTGTAATCCCAGCACTTTGGGAGACTGAGGTTGGCAGATCGCCTGAGGTCATGAGTTCGAGACCAGACTGACCAATATGGTGAAACCCTGTATCAACTAAAAATACAAAAATTAGCTGGGCGTGATGGCAGGCACCTGTAGTCCCAGCTACTTGGGAGGCTGAGACAGGAGACTTGCTTGAACCTGGGAAGTGGAGGTTGCAGTAAACTAAGATTGTGTCACTGCACTCCAGCATGGGCAACACAGCAAGACTCAAAAAAAAAAAAAAAAAAGAAATATTTTATAATATTATCATTATAGTAAAACAATGAAATTTATGAAGAATGTAATTTAACCTACACATATAACTTTTAAAAGTAATGTTATGTCCTGATTGTAATGTAAATAAAAATAATATATAAAAATGCTATTTGTCATAATATATAAACATTCATACACAAATATACTAGAAGACATGAAGAGGCTGTGAGATGTCTGACCTAGAGATGCTAGGGGAGACTGATGAGATTTATTGTATCTCTGAAGCAGTTCTGTTAGTGTCGTGATCTACACAATGATAAATAATTCTTAGATGTCTACATTAAGCAAAATATATTGTAATTAGATTTCTGTAATTCAGTATACATTAAAACCATGCCAAACGTTCCTTGTATTTGTATGTAAAACAGAGAGAAGTTGTAGACTTAGGCAATTATAAATAAATTGTTCACCTTCATTTTGTCTGGCAGGACTGCTGTTAATTGCCCAAGACACCAGATAATTTTCTGTTGTGCTGGATACATCACAGGACATATTCCCTGCCCACCAAATACCAGTGTAACCCGCAATCATTGTAATATTTTCCAAACGTTCCTTATCAGTTGGTCCACTGAGAGCCACTGATCTGATTGGAAGGCAAGACACTGGAAATGTCACATGGTACCAGAAGACTTCAATAACAGCTCAGAAAAAACAATAAAAGGGATGCTATAAAATCACATATAGTTGGCAGAGAAAACAGTAAAAGGATTAAGTCTTAGGCATTTTAAGGGGCCCACACCAGTCAAAGCTGGAATAAGACAATGCAGAAATAGCTTATGAACAATGATTAACCTGAAGCGAGACAGAGGAACAGGAGAGGCATTGCTGGCTAGAAGTCCACGGAGCAGAGGTGGGCAAAGGTGTGATGTACAAATAAACATGATATGTCTGGGAATCAGTGATAACAAATTTCGGATATCCTCAAATTAGGTCTTCTAGAAAGGCAGTTGGAGTTGGCAGTTTACTGATGCTCCCGTTTTTTTGTTGCTGTTCTCTCCTTCTTTCTGTCTTTATTATAAAAATACAAGTTATATCTCAGACCTCAGCTGATGTTTGTGAAATCCAGTACAGATAGTGAGTGACTCTAAGGCCACCAAGAACGATCACTATTGATGTATTTTTTTTATAATTCATACAACGTAGAGTAGTAATGGATGTCTATGATTATGTTAGCAATGTTAGTGATAATGACCTTTCCATATTGCTATTATAAAATACCTTTGAAGATGGCTATTCATATTCATCCATCATAAGGATAAGTAACGAATGACTTCAGAATTTAGAGTTAATATTTTCAAAGACATTAAAAATGGACGATTCTCATGTCTTAACAAATACTAATAACAAGATGAGTGGATATTTTAAAAATTGAATAATTAAAATAATCAGTACTTTGTATCAAATAGATTCTATTAGCTCACTCTATGTTCTATTTTTACACCTAATGGCATAATTAGGCAATTTACCAGTAAACATCAGCATGGTTTTTAATGTTATTTATATTAATTATGAAGAATGTAAGAAACCTAATATTTTCATGTGTTTGATCTGCCCAAGAGAAAGAGAAGAGGAAATGCATTCATGAGAGAAGAGGATCTAATGAGTTTAGCAAATTAAAAATTACAGAACATGATTTTCTGCTATTTTAATTAAGTCATTTTATATCTCTTTACCTGATTCTCTAAAATAATTTGTTACAATTATCCAACCTTTTACAAATGAATGCAAATTAGGAGAAATAATTACCCAGTACTACACCATAATTTTGAAGAATGGATGAAACGCACAGTAGGATAATGTGTTTTTCATCCTTCTAAAGGAAATTCCTGATAACAAAAGCAGGAAAAAAATATTCTTAATCTACATATCTATGGAATTTTATTACATTTGTTTTCACACCTCTTTTCACAAATGTTTGTACCATCTTTTTGAACTTTAACTGGTCTTTAATTTGTTCTCTCTTTATATACCATTGAACAAACATAAGTCAAGGCATTAAATAAACACACGATTCCTAGTTATACTATCTGCTATGCTTTATTAGTCTTTCCATCATCTGCCCCAACCAATGTTTGGCATAATGCCTTTCCCTTAGAAAACTTTCAATAAATGTATTTATAACACTTGCATAATACTTTATGTAACAATTTAAGAGAGATATATAAAATGATTATGAAGTGCGTTTCAATAATTTTCACAGTAGTCTTAGATGAAATGTCATAAGACAATTAAACTAATGTGATAATTCATGTAGCCATACATTTAGCCAACACTGACAGGAATTTTGCTTGGTAATTTCCCAAAGTACCCAAGGGAAATTTATTTTGTTGTTTTTTGAAACAAAGTCTTACTCTGTCACCCAGGCTCCCAGGCTGGAGTGCAATGGCTTGATCTCAGCTCACTGCAACCTTTGCCTCCTGGGTTTAAGCAATTCTTCGGCCTCAGCCTCCTGAGTAGCTGGAATTACAGGCATGTTCCACCATGCTGTGCTAATTTTTAGTAGAGACAGTGTTTCACTATGTTGGCCAGGCTGATCTCGAACTTCTGACCTCATGATCCACCCACCTTGGCCTCCCAAAGTGTTGGGATTATAGGCATGAGCCACTGCACCAAGCCAAGAAAAATGTTTTTGAGAGACACATCCATTTTCTTATTGTTAGATATGACATTCTTTCTGAATTAAAGGCTTTATGTGCCTGAAAACCATTGTCTTGTACTGAACTAAAATACATACATCCTAAAGCTTTTGAAGGAACTAGAATGTTAGTGCTATTTTGTGTACAAATAATGACTGAGACCTGTTAACCAATTGAAATAGCTTCTCATACTTCTAAGGATTTTTTGAAGAAACATATTTATTAAAAACAAATCAACAATTGAAAAGAAACATCATTCAGAATATGATTTCCTTCTTTCCCAATAAAATTAGTTGCTTTTTCTCTTCTATAACTTCTGTCTCTTTTTATCATATTTATGTGTATACATATTATTTTCTGGATGATTCTATTTCACATATATTTTATCTTATCAATTAAATTATAAGTACTATGAAAGCAGGAAAAATACCTGATGGCTTTTGAACCCCCTTGTATATTTAAACTCAATATGTAAGACACATACATACCTATTAAGTGTAACCTCCTATTTCCACTAATTTATTAGATTTTATACTAAATTTTGTAGAATTGGGTAAAGATTAAATGAAGATTGACTTGTAGTTTTCTCAACAAATATTGTTTTAAGAGCCTCTTAATCATTAGTGTAATCTTCCCATCCATCCTGTTAGCTACTTTTAAAGTATTAATTGTAAAAGTCTAGTTTTCATTTCTGTCTTAAAAATATAAACTATTTAAAAAATAGAATTGAGAATGTACTAGGCATAGTTTTCACATGGAGAGACTGAGGTTTTGTTATCTCCCTTCCCATATCATATGGACCTTGTTCATTAACCATTATTCTTTCTATTCTCTGCTATTTCTTTTCTAACACATTCTCCTGAGTCCCTACAGCTATAGAAAGATTCCCAACATCTCGAAAATAACCTTTCACATTATCCTGCTCCTGCCTCTTCCTACTTTTCATACGCATGGCCATTTTATTTCTTCCCTCCCTCTACTGACTTTTAGGAGCGTGAAAACCCATGTGGCTTGGGCCACATGGCAAAACCCTGTCTATACAAGAAAATGCAAAAATTAGCTGGATTTGGTGGTGTGCACCTGTAATCCCAGCTACTAGGGAGGTTCAGGTGGGAGGGTTGCTTGAGTCGGTTAGTTGGATGTTGCAGTGAGTTGAGACGCTTCACTCTAGCCTAGGGGGCAGAGCGAGCTCCTATGTCAACAACAACAACAACAAAAAAAAAAAAAAAGAAAAGAAAAGAAAACCTAGTTATTTATTTCACTTTAAATTCTACATGCAATCTATCTAACTCACATCATGTTGATTTTCAATCTCATTGGCTCTCAAATTGGTTTACTTCTTTTCATTTTCACTATTCCTCCCCTTGTCATACTATTCACACCACAGCAAGGCATATCTGCTCTTCCTGACTCCCTAGAATTTATGCCAAAGGCACCAGCTGTTAGATTAGTCAACATATCACCAGCAAGAGACAGAAGTCCCTATTTTTCAGCATGCAGTCAGGGTTCTTCCCAATCTGATTCCCAGTATAATTAAGAGTAATGGCCACTTACAGGCTTACCACACATCAAGAACTGGGATGTTTTCCACATGCCATATCTAATTTATAATTCTCACAACAATCTTAGATTGCAAATAATTTTGATGTCATTCTGTGAGAAAATTAGTCTAAACTTTATTTCTAAATGTATCTTCCACCACAATCATGTGATGCCCGTGGCCAAATCAGGTAATTGATTTGCATTGTTCCAGAACTTGCTTTAACTCTCTTCCTCTAGCCTTTACTCTGCTCCTTCAGCATCTAATCACTTGCTAATTTCATTCTCCTGACAAGTTTGCTCATCAGTCAGGACCCAACTCAAATTCTAATAGTTCTGTGAAATTCTGTCCACATTCCTCACCTACTTTCTAGGCTCCTTAAGAGGTGAGATCAATTTTATGTATTTTTCCATCCCATTAAGGATAGCAAGGGCTTACATAGCGTGACACCTTTAATAGATTTTCCCTCTCCACTTACATTTTCTGATCTTTTATTTGCTTTTAATAATGAACACTCCAGTAGCTATCCTTCTTTCTTCGTGATTTCACGTGACTTAGCATGAGTGCATATCTTAAGAAAATTAGACTTCCTGTGGGCCTCATTTTACTCTATATATTCTTGATATTTTTAAAATAGGGTAAGTGCAGTCTCAAAATATTCATAAATATTGCACCTTTAAGAAACATCCAGAATTATTCTCGAAGGTTGTAGAAACATGCCAGTATATGAAGTATCACATAGAGAATATTGATTTAGTCAAAGGATTGCATGCCAAAAATGAGGAAGAGAACTGAAAAAATATTGAAAAGTGAGATGTGAAAATTAGGAACAGAAGGAAAAAATACATAAAACATCAAAATTCTCTACATTCTTTTGAAAAAAAGAAACTACAGATCAGAAACCAAGGTTTGTTTGATGAGCTTTGTAGTACCCTGGAACTTGCTTTTACTTTTCTGACTTTGGCCTTTGCTCTGATGTTTCAGTATCTAGACTAATGCGAATTTATACTTCAGTCTAAATCAGCACATCGGTCAGGAACTAATCCAAATCTTAATAGCTTAGCATTTTCCTACACTGTTTTATTCGGGACAAAATAGTCATGAAAATCATTTTTAAGGGTCAATTCCATTTTATGATAATTTATGTATTGTCAGAAGCTTCAAATATGCCTATTACCCTAAATTTTATTCTTCCAGTTCTAAGCTGCATTTTAAACATTTGCTGCAAATGACTACATCTTGAAGTCTACGTGATTACACAAATTATTATAAATACTCATGATTTACTGAGGTGTAGGCAAGGAAATTAAAAGAATAAATGTTATTAATTGCCGTGTATTTTATGTTAAAACTAAATAATACTGCCTCTACTTCCGTAACATTGCTCCACAGTATCCCACCTAGAGTGACCTGCTTTTCACGCACATATCCCTATTTTAAACAATGTCCTTTCATCCCAAATCCGTAACTAGGACTGTTGAGAGTCAGTACCAAAATCTTTGAAGATATTTAAAATTCTTTTACGTAAAAAGGTACATGTACATGCAATTTTTCTTCTACTTTTCCACCCATTTCGTCTTTTCCAAGCCTGAAACTCTTAGGCGCTGAGCAGTGGGCTGAATCCGCCCCACACTCTTGAGGGTGCTACAACCCTTGCTCTCATCCCGCGGCCCCCGGGCCTCTCTCTCCAGCCCAGGGAAAAGCGAGGCCAGGACTAGGGCCCCGCTCAGCCTAGATCCGCTTTCTTCCCAGGTGAGCGTAGCTGTCCTCCGGGGTCGCTCCTCGCCCCGGCCCACGAACAGGGTGTCGGGACTTGTAACTGCCCCGTAGCCCCGAGGGCGGGCAGGAAAGAAAGGCTTTTTTATTCTCCGCTGGGAAAGGGTTGGGTGTTTTGAGTTCAGACAGGTTCCGAGCGCCTTCTGGCTGCGCGGGGTTTGGCGCGCCCCGACTTGGGACTTGTAGCAACCCGTCCCCACTCCCGCCTCCTCTAGCGCTGCACCTTGACTCTGCGACGCGCGGTTCGGGCCGGAATGAGCCTTCCTCCGCCGACCTGACGCTGGGCAGGTAACTCCCCTCCCCTCCCCGCCCTCGCCCCGGCACTCGCAGCTTCCTGGGAGGCACACCTTCGGCGGCTGCGGGCGCGGTGCGGCGGGCGCGGCTGCGCGCGGCTCGGGGCGCTCCTGGAGGTAAGTGGGGCTTCGGCTCCCCTGCCCCGGACCTCGCCGGACGGGACCCCAGCGGGCGCGCGGTTGGGGCGGTCGGGGTGCTTGGGGAGCCCGGGGCTTCATCCGTCCCTGGCCCGCGCGGCGGAGAGAAGGCAGAGGGGCCTCCCCCTGGGGAGCGCGCGCGGGATTGGATTTTGTCTAGGGCTCAGAACTCAGTCGCTTGAGTCTTTTCTACGTTTCTTTCACTGTCGTGTGGGTGAGAGTGAGTAGGGAAGTTTGAAAAGTTGTCTCGGGCAGAGGACAGGCACCGCCCCTCGTGGACGTTGGATTCGTTTCCTCTTTCCTAGTGTAGGAGTCCGCCGAGGACCCCGGGAGAGGAGGCGGGAGGAGAGACAGCTGGGAGGTGCCTCGTGGGTGGAAATCCAGAGTGGAAGCGGAGGGCGCGGTGGTGGGGGGTCCCGGGAAAAGGTGGGGGAGCTTAGGTCGCAGAGGGGCGTGGGTGTTCTTTAGGTCCAGAGTGGGGAGCCGAACTTGAGAAGACAAAGTTTTTCCACGCAGTTTCTTAATGGTATAGGATCCCGTTTTTGGGTGTAGACCGGTAGCGACCTGTTTTTCAACCTTGGATCGGCTTGAGTCTGGGTCTGTTCCCCAGCAGCTCTCCAGGAGAGTCTGTACCTACCAAATTTTGAGAACCACTGCTCTAGATCATGGTAAGCGATCTAGAAGAAGCGGAGCGGATGCCTTGAGCAGATTGCTGCTGGAACGCGGCTTGGAGACTTAAGGCCTATTCTGTGTGATATGTGGGGGCGGGGGGGGATTTACCTGTATAAGGTGAGGGAAGAGGCAGAGAATGTGTCTGTGTTCATTGCAGGAGTCATAGGTATGTAGAGAGACAACAGTACTTTATAGGAGGAGACTGGGAGGTTATGGGAACACAGGACAGCACGTTGTCCATGGTTGGAGTGGTGAGGTAATAGGGTCTTTCTGACTTAGAAGTGGAAATGAGAGCTCAGGCGGCCAGAATGCTAAGAAGGTGTGCAGGTGGCAAGCAGTTGAAGGTAGAATTTCATACCCAACAGCTTATTTCCAAATTCCCATTTACCAAACATCTTGCCAGGTTACTGGCAGTACCTCCCTTCTTTCCCTTTCTCATCCTAACAAGTGCAAGAGCCCGGAGGAAATCCATGACTGAGGCTGAATCATTGCTGACAAGCAACAGGAAAGGAGACAGTGATGAAAGGGACTTAGAAGGAAAAGTTGGATTTTTTTTTTTTTTTTTTTGACGGTTGGAGGGAAGAGAGGTGCTGGGTGAGTGGGAGGGTTCAAATTGATTGGAGAATGAGAATGATGTGTGAAACAGCATGATGGAAAGTTAGGAGTGCAGGTCTTTGTTGGCTTCGTTTCTCTCTTGCCTTCCTATAGTCCCCAGAAAGGTAGAAGTCCTCACGCCTTCCATTTGGAAATTCCACCCCCTTGCCTTTGAGGCTCAGGCACACTTGGTGTATATTCTTACTAAGGGTTCTGGTTACACCCTTTAGAGCCTGCCCAAGGGGCTGGGTGGATCCTCCCTTTAAAGCTGGCAAGCTCTAAACCGCAGATGCTGAGAATTTATTGTGGGAAGCATCACCAATTGAACAGCTGCTGAAAGAGATTGTATAGATGGAGACAAACCACACCTTTGGTGCTGACTCGGTGATTTTTTTACATTTGTGCCCTTGAGTTTATGACTCTAACTGGGTAAACTTTTTTGGGATGAAGTAATTAATTTTATTAATCTTTCTATTTTATTCCCTCTAGCTTCTACCTTTCTTTGTAGTTTAAGGTGGCGGTTCATTCACTGAGTATTTTCTTGCCTGTGACTCACCTTGCAGCAAATCACCTACTTATTTCCCATTTAATTGCATTATATAATACTGAGTTGCGAAAATGTAGTGTTATTATACTTTTAAGTGCCCAGAATCTTGAGGTGAAACTGTGAGCCTATCAAAGCAGGACTCTTCCAATACATAAATCTGGTTGGAGGAAACCTTTTGAAAAGAGCCCACTTAGCTTAATTTAACTAATTATTACTAAAATTTCAGGTTGCCCTTGTTTAGCTCGTTAGGTAAGTTTGCCTGTCTGTCCCTTTATGCGTTGCAAAATGTGAATGTTCCACGGATGTTTCACAATTCAGTTTGTTAAACACAATGTTTTGTTCATTTTGAAATGTGCTTTTGTTTCTTTAATTTCTGATCTGGAAATGGAATGTATTTCAGAATTTTGTCGATGAATTTCTCATTTGAACATCAGAATACATCTGCTCCCCTTTGGAAAGAGAGTTCTAAATGACGGTTATTCACAGCCCAGATTTTAAGGATGCCATGGATAAAAATTTGTACAGATAGCACTTAAACTCCATCAAGAATCAAAGCCAACATTTCTCTGAGAAAATGTGTTACAGTCTTCAGTGGGAGTTTCCTTCCTCCTGAGGTGTGCCAATGGGCATGGACACTGTCTAGATGTATCCCGGCCCCCAGGGGTAAAGCAGGCTTCCCAAGGGGACTGGCAGGCTGAGTGCTGTGGGCTCCTGAGACAAGAGCTGGGGGAATTGGTAGGCTTCAGTGGAAAGGATATGTGTGGAGGTGAGGTGGAGTGGGGGCAAGTTGGCTGTAGGCTGGGGAGGAGATGCTTTAAGGAGGCAGGGGGCTAATACAGAAGGTGGGGGTGGGGGAGGAGACAAAGGATGGTTTTAGTGGCTGTGAGGCTGTACAGAAGGTGAGCCTGGATGGAGAGATTATCCAAATATAAGGGATCTTCACTGGACATGTTGTTTATGTTAGAAAGTCCTGGAATCGCATGATCATGAATGATAGGAAACTTTTCCTCTGGGGACATCTAATTACTGCCCAATTTGTCTTCTATTTTTACACAGTCCTTAGGAGTGGAGTTAGATGTCCTCTAAGAGCACATGACATTTATCTTTTGATCTGTGTCTTACATAATTTGTAGATTACTGGTCCGCGGGGAACTTACAGTAGTCACTGTCAGCCTCTCTTGCATACTGACATAGGGTCAGGTGTAATCTCCAGGTTACTGGCAGGGGCCTGTGTTAAAGAGTTTATAGAGAAGTTATTCAGTGATGATGATTATTTAACTACTCTAACTTTATGCTCTTTCATACTATCCTGTTATTAAACATATTTATTGACCATTATCTGCCAAGCAATATATGTCTCTCCAGGGGTAGGAAAGTAAAAAGATATTCCTAGATCTTAGAAAGCTGCCTGTTTAGGGACCTAATGATAATTATAAACACACAAATAAATAAATGGATCAAGTCCACTGATTCTTGTAGTTCCTTCCTATTCTCTGAAGGTCACAGCGATGGTGTTTGTGTTCATTAATCATTTGTGAAATTGAACATTAGCAGCCCTGGGATAGTCATGGTTTTTGACAAAGTATTAACATTCTTTAGGCCTCGCAGGTTTTTCACTGGTATTGTAAAAGGTTTAGACTGTGTCATCACTCCTGTGTCCCACCCATACTGCTCTGAAATTCTCTGTGATGCCTTATGAGACTATCATAAAATAATGTTAACTAAGGTTTCCCCAGAGTTTCACTGTGAAGCTTATTATTTCCACTTCTTTGGCCAAATTTTCATTTCAAAGGATTTTCATTCTTAACATCAGTCTCCTTCTCTGTTACATAGACATCACTTACTACTTGGGGAAGAAAAGGCAATTTTCTTTTCCTTTTTTTTTATTGCATTTTAGGTTTTGGGGTACATGTGAAGAACATGCAAGATAGTTGCATAGGTATACACGTGGCAGTGTGATTTGCTGCCTTTCCCCCCTTCACCTATATCTGGCATTTCTCCCCAGGCTATCCCTTCCCAACTCCCCAGCCCCCGCTGCCCCTCCCCATTCCCCACAACAGACTCTAGTGTGTGGTGCTCCCCTCCCTGCGTCCATGTGTTCTCATTGTTCAACACCCACCTATGAGTGAGAACATGCGGTATTTCATTTTCTGTTCTTGTGTCAGTTTGCTGAGAATGATGGTCTCCAGGTTCATCCCTGTCCCTACAAAGGACATGAACTCATTGTTTTTGATTGCTACATAATATTCCATGGTGTATATGTGCCACATTTTCCCTGTCCAGTCTATCATCGATGGGCATTTGGGTTGGTTCCAGGTCTTTGCTATTGTAAACAGCTGCAATGAACATTCGTGTGCATGTGTCCTTATAGTAGAACGATTTATAGTCCTTTGGATATATACCCAGCAATGGGATTGCTCAAAAAACTAAAGAGTGGCATCTTCCATCTCAATGGTAGCAATGGAATCATTAAACGTGAGATGTTTGAGTTGTCATTTATATTCAGGCACTAGAAATGATGGCTTTAATTCTTAACAGTATGTTACTCCAAATACCTAGTCTCATTTGACTCGTTCAACAGTTGTTTCCTGATGTTTCAAAATACTATATTTTTCTCTAATAAATATAAACTTCGAGTTATTTGTTAAAGAAGAGGGTAATGTAGCTAAGGTGCTTTTAGAGTAACTGTTAAGTGTTCCCTCATGATTCTTTTTTTAGTTTCAACCCTTCCTTTCCTTTTTCATCTTTATTGGCCTTTTCATCTTTTTTGTTGCTTCTCATCCTTTCCTCCTTTTGTCCCTTCTCTTCTTTTTTTCTTCATGCATCTCTTCTCTTCCCTCCCTTTATGTTTTTCTCTTTACTTCCCTTCCTTTTTATCTACCACTTCTCATTCCTTCTGATTTACCTTTTTACCCATTAGTCTTTCTTCTTTCTTCTCTCCCATTCCCTACTTTTATTTGTCTATTTCACCATCTGTTGAACTGCTTATTTATTTACAGTTCTTTATTTCTGTCTGTCATCTTTATCAGCTCAGTTCTCTACTTTAGTATTCTAAAAATCTGTACAAGTAAATTAGAAGCGTATCTCGTTATTTTGTGCTTTGCTCTATTGTACTTTGCAGCAATTGTGTTTTTACTAATTGAAGGTTTCTGACAATACAGCCTCAAGCAAGTCTGTCAGTGCCATTTTTTCCAACAGCATGTCCTCTCTTGGTGTCTCTGTGTCACATTTTGGTAATTCTCACAATATTTCAAACTTCTTTGTTATTATATCTTTTGTGGTGATTATCTCTGATGCTACTCTTGTAATTGTTTTGGGGTGCTGCAAACCATGTGCACATATGACAGTGAACTTAATCCTTAAATGTGGTATGTGTTCAGACTGCTCCACCAACTGGCCAATTCCCTGTCTCTTTCCCACTCCTTGGGCACAGTATTGAAATTAGGCTACTTGATAACTCGCAGGGCCTTTAAATGTTCAAGGGAAAGGAAGAGTTGCGTGCCCTCACTTTAAATCAAAAGCTAGAAATGACTAAGCTCAGTGAGGAAGTCATGTTAAAAGCTGAGACAGGCCAAAAGCTAGACCTCTTGTACTAGACAATTATCCAAGTTGTGAAAGCAAAGGAAAAGTTGTTGAAGGAAATTAAAAGTGCTACTCCAGTAAACACACACATGATGAGAGAACAAAATAGCATTATTGCTGATAGAGAGAAAGTTTTATTGGTCTAGAATTCAATCTTGTTCAATCTGTGGCTTGCAGGCCACGTGCAGCCTAGGACGGCTTTAAATGCTGTCCAACCCAAACTTGTAAATTTTCTTAAAAGATTATGCAATTTTTGTTGCAACTTTTTTTTTTTAGCCTGTTAGCTGTTGTTAGTGTTAGTGTGTTTTATGTGTAGCCCAAGACAATTCTTCTTTCAGTATGGCCCAGGGAAGTCAAAAGATTAGACACCCCTGGATAGATCAGCCACAACATTCTCAGCCAAAGTCTAATCCAGAGCAAGACTTTAACTCTCTTCAAGTCTGTGAAGGCTGAGAGAGATGAGGAAGCTGCAGGAGAAAGATATGAAACTAGCAGAGGTTGGTTCCTGAGGTTTAGGGAAAGAAGCTGTTTCCAAAACATAAATGTGCAAAGTGAAGAAGCAAGTGCTGTTGGAGAAGCTGTAGCAAGTTAGCCAGAAAATCTAGCTAATTGTTGAAGAAGGTGACACTAAACAACACATTTTTAATGTGGGCAAAACATCCTTCTATTGGAAGAAGATGCCATCTAGTATTTCAGAGTTAGAAAGGGAAACTCAGTGCTTGGCTTCAAAGCTTCAAAGGATAGGCCGACTGCCTTTTTAGGGGCTAATACAGCTGGTGACTTTAAGTTGAAGACAGTGCTCATTTACCATCCCAGAATGTCTAAGGTGTTTAAAATTATTCTAAATCTAGTCTGCCTGTGCTTTGTAAATGGAACAACAAAGCCCAGATGAGAGCACATCTGTTTACAGCAAGGTTTACTGATTTTTTTAAGCCCAGTGTTGAGACCTACTTCTCAGAAAAAAAAAAAAGTTCTTTTCAAAATATTAATGCTTATATACAATGCACCTGGTTACCTAAGAGAGCTGATGGACATTAATGTTGTCTTCATGCCTGCTAACATAACATTTATTCCATAGCACATGGATCATGAAGTGATTTTGACTTTTAAGTCTTATTATTTAAGAAAGACATTTCAAAAGGCCGTAGCTGCCATAGACAGTGATACCTCTAATAACTCTGAGCAAAATAAATTGAAAATCTGGAAAGAATTCACCACTTTACATGCCATTAAGAACATTTATGATCCGTGGGAGGAGATCAAAATAGCAATGTTAACCGCAGTATGAAAGAAGTTAATTCTGACTCTTGTAGATGTCTTGGAAAGGTTCAAGACTTTTGTGGAGGACATAATTGCAGATATTGTGGAAATAGCAAGGAAACAGCAAAGGAACTATTAATAGAATTAGAAGAGGAGGCTGAAGGTGTGGTATGGTTTCTTCAGTGTTGTAACAGTTTAATGGACGTGGTGTTGCTTCTCACAGACAAATGGATTCTTGAGATGGGATCTACTCTCTTGGTGAAGATGCTATGAACATTGTTGAAATGACAACAAAGGGTTTAGAATATTATAAAAACTTAGTTGGTAAAGCAGCAGCAGGGTTTGAGAAGATTGACTCTAATTTTGAAAGAAGTTCACCAAATGTAAAATGCTATTAAACAACATTGCATGCTACAGAGAAATCATTTATGAAAAGGAAGAGTCAATCTATCTGGCAAACTTTGTTATTGTCTTATTTTAAGAAATTGCTAAAGCTACCCCACCCTTCAGCAGCCACCACCCTTATCAGTCAGCAGCCATCAACATCATGACAAGCTCCTCCACTGGCAAAAAGATTATGACTTGCTGAAGGCCCAAATGGTCGTTAGCATTGTTTTGGCGATAAGGTATCTTTTGACTAAGGTTGTTCATTAGTTTTTTAGACATGATACTATTGCACACTTAATAGGCTATAGTATGTTGTAAATATAACTTTTATACACACTGGGAAACCAAAAAAAATGTATTAACTCGTTTTATTGTGATGCTCACTTTATTGTGGTGTCTGGAACCCAGTTTGTAATATCTTCAAGGTATGCCTATGTATGAAAGTCAAATTTTATTTTCTAATACAAGGCAAATTTTATTTTTTAATAGCTAAAATAGAAATAAAATGGGCAATTACTCTTCGAACATTGTAAGGACAATTTTCAACAATATGTTTCTAGTATTCTTATATTTAAAAAATTGTTCCTTTTCTTCACAATGGAACATATGTGCAATGGTCATTTGATCAAAACCAAAGATTTGCTTCTTTTGGCACATACAGTGAAGTCCATTTGCTTTAATTATATTCAGATTATAAACATCCTGTCACTAACTTCAGGATTTTCATTTTTCCAGTTTTCAAAATTTATTATAAGTTCAAATTGCAATAAAATATTTAAATAAGTGTGTAAATTCACAGAAAAATAAATACAATGATATTGAAACTGCATATAGACATGCTGGCAGCCCCATGTACAGTAAAATGAATAATTAGTAATGAATTGATTAAAGACTAGAATTATTAAAGCTGTTTTGAGTGTCAGTCTTTCATGCAGAAAAGTTCAGGATTTTGAAATATCAAAAGAGCTAAGTAGAAAATCACTTATACATGTAATTGAAAATTACAGCATATGGCCACAATTTCTATGTATCTTAATGTCAGAGAAAAACATCAGACAGTATACATTGAAAGAAGTCTAGAAAGTGCTTTATTGCCAAAGCACTTATTAGTGTGGTACTAGGCCAATTCATGTACACTCATATCTCAGTATATTCTCTGAGAAATCTGTCACCTTTGGTTCATACTCAAAGCCATAACTCATCGCTCTGTTATTAATATAGAGCCTTCAAACTATTTGAAATTCTATATTTTGTTTATGGAGTGTCTTTACTCCCATTTAGCATGTTAAATCTTGTATGTGAAGGAGTTAGAATAAGACATTTGGAAGAAAAGAAGGGAGTTAAATCTCTCCAAGGTCATTGGATCCAAATTGTGATTCCACAGAAATTTGGAGGGGATCCAAAATATGATTCACCAAAAAGTAGGGGCAGGAGCCCTTGAGATCCTAGTATGTGTGTGGATGTATCACACACACAGTAAATGATCTGATAAAATAATTACTTGAGTTAAGTGAATCATCTTTGCTTTTAATGTAACAATGTAGAAATGCCATTGTATCCCAAATAATTCAGTTTATTTTGTATACATATGAGAAATATTTTTAATTTGTATAGAGGATGGTTAAAACAAACAAAGAGAAGATAGGTTTAGATAACATAATCAGTGATGATTCATTCCACGAAAAGGGTGCCAAGGTCTTTTCGCTTAAGATATGTAGTGGTGTAGCAATTACTAAATATTGGCCACAACTCTTTGGGGAAAGCTGAATTGAGAGACTAAGAGAGGAGCCTGTCTTTGAAATTAGTTAGAACTTTGAGCTGCAAAGGAGTGGAAACTGCAAGATTTACCCATGGACTCACGCATACACATACATAGGTATATTGTGCAGAGTGGTAAGTAAGCCAGTGATAGTCGCGATACTGTGTGGCCAAGTTGTCTCTTTCTCCCTCACTGTTTTGCTGACACAGGACTTATGGACAAAAGAAAGTGAAATGAGCTGCCAGATGCATTTTCTGGTTCAGATGTGGTGTAAGCAAGTGTGACTAGCAGAGTTCCATAAACATCAGCTTTGTCTTAGAATTGCGGTTTTGCAAGTTAGCCCCACTGTCAGAGGAATTAAGCACAATTGTATATAGAGAAAGCTGGGAAACCAAGTTACTGTTCGTGTGTAAGCCACAAGTCCTAGAAATCTGTCTATACAAATCTAGCAGCATTTTACACATTTAAAAGGTTTAGTTCTTTATTTCTTTTCTTTTTCTTTTTTTTTTTGAGACAGAGTTTCGCTCTTGTTAACCAGGCTGGAGTGCAATGGCGCGATCTTGGCTCACCACAACCTCCGCCTCCTGGGATCAGGCAATTCTCCTGCCTCAGCCACCTGAGTAGCTGGGATTACAGGCATGCGCCACCATGCCCAGCTAATTTTTTTTTTGTATTTTTAGTAGAGACGGGATTTCACCATGTTGACCAGGATAGTCTTGATCTCTTGACCTCGTGATCCACCCGCCTCGGCCTCCCAAAGTTCTTTATTTCTTATTTATTAACTTCCCTAGTGTAAGTGGTCTATAAACAAGTGAGGAAGCCAACGAAAAAGGTTATTTTGAAAAGAATAAAAAGTTGAACTAGATTAAAATCTGCCTGATCAGATTTGTTTTCAGTTTCTGGGGTAATATAAAGAGAAAAACACATTATTTCAGTTGTGATACAGCTGTCTAGGCAGGCTTGATTAAAAGTGAATCCTAAGGGAAACTACTAATAAAGAATTGGTAGGTATTGGGATTATTTTAGATATTCTGATTATTTATATGGCTCTTTAACCAAGTTAAAACTAAAATCTTTCCAGGCTAGATATATTATTAATATTTAATATTATTTGGCATTCTAACTAAATAAATTTGTGTCCACTTACATACTTGGCACAACATTATTTCTGTTTTTAAACCTCTACATTATAACAGTCTGAGACTGCTTTTCTGCCACTAAATGTATATAACAATTTTACTTTTAATGAAAAGCGATTCCTAACATAACTAAGCAAAATACATTTTCTTAATATGACATTTTATTTATAGAGTTCCTCATTTATAGTTGAGGCACACTACCCTTGTTAAATATATTTGGGAAGTCATTTTAAGAGTTCATATTAGAACACACATTTAATTGGTTTTCCTACAGCATTTACTGTGCAAATGTCAGCATGCACCAAGAGTGACTTTATTGCCTTAAATAGACTCAGAGGTGGGACAGGAGGGCACATGACACATTCAACATTTCACTCCATGGGGCTCTTGTTGCCTGTGGTGTTTTTGTCCAAATATGTCTTTGTTATAAATTATACTACATTTCTGAAACTGAGGTTGAAGGAGACTGAACCCTACTTCCTGTGGTGTTGAGGGAATTATGTATGAGTGTTGTGAAATGAGGAGGAGGGGGAGAGTCATGGTGGATACAAGTAAAGGGTAGGTCCGTAGATCTCTAGTTATTTCTCCTTAATAATTATACCGTGAGGGCAGAACTGAATTTACTTGTGATGTAAAAGAATAGGTTTTATTCAAGTCAGTGATGATACTTAAAATATGGACTAACCAACATGATGGGGCCACTGGTATATTAGAACACATCAACTCAGTGACCTTTAAGCAGCTGTTACTCTACTGAAGGGGATACAGGAAATAGCACATAAATAAATAAATATTTTACTTACCCTGCATAATAAGTGTTATAAGTTAAATAAAGCATGGTGAAAAGATTAAGTGTGATAGAGAGAGGGTGGGTTCTCTCTACAATGGGTAGTCTGGAAGACCTCTCAGAGAAGGTAACATATGGGTAAGATAGAAATGAAAAAAAAAAAAAAAAAAAAAAAGGAGCATTCCAGGCAGATGGGACAGCTAGTACAAAGATCCTAAGTTAGAAATTAACTCAGGAGGTTAGTGTAAAGAAAGAAAACCTGTTGGATATCCAGGGAAGATGTCCACAAACCAACTGGATATATGAGTCTAGAGCAGAAGGGAGCAGTAAGGTCGGGAGTTTTGCAAGACACGAGGATAAAAGACTGGACAAGATTATCCTGGGGAGAGTAATGAAAGAAGAGCGAAGAGAGATGGCGACTCCCAAGTTCAAACCCTGAAAACAGGAAAATGAATAGCTTTGATGGCATTTGAGGAAAATTCTTAGTCTTCTACATACCTCAGCATTGATTTTCAAATACCATTGGAGTTAACAATAGTCACTATTTAAAAGTCATTTCCCCCACCTATCCAGCATTTTCAAGAGAAGGAGATCGTCATCCTGTTGCAAGTTTTGCCTGCCTTTAGATAGAGTGAGAGATGCATTCTTCTTGAAAAGGAATCCGGATTCACATCGGGATGACTTATTGGATAAACTTAATTAAGCTTTACACTGCTTTGTTATATCAAGTTGTAAAATATAGACTTCAGCTTCCCAGGGGCTGCTCTGAAATACATAGTGACTTCAATTTCACAATATACTAAATATCCATAACCATAATTTATTTAAACACCCAATTAATCCTTTCTTGCTATTGAAATAAGTTTACATAACAAAGTTGATACCAGAAACACAAGAAAAAATGAGTCATGCTTTATAGCTAATTTGTATCACTACTTGGGTTGAAAACACAAGACTTAGTACTTTATTTTCTTATGATTAATATAAATATACAGAAACTGTTTGCAGAATGACTTTAACATAATTAAACAATGAAAAATGCAAATTTCACAGAGAATCCCGAGATACCTGATATCACCTTTATTCTGACAATGTTCTCATTTGAAATTAACATCTATGTTTTTGATACAGATCTACCCATTTACCTAATTACTTTTACAGTACTCAATGTGTTTCTGGCTATTCTTTCTGAAGCCCTTTAAAATATATTTTAAATATAAAATATAATATTTATATTATCAAAAACCTAACCTCAGTTTAACATAAGCAAATATCTGTTCAAATATTAAGAATTTCTACATGGTTATTATAATTCTTTTTTCTTACCCACAAGATGGAGTGTCACTCTGTCCTCCAGGCTGGCGTGCAACGGCGCGATCTTGGCTCACTGCAACCTCCGCCTCCCAGGTTCAAGTGATTCTCCTGCTTCAGCCTCCTCAGTAGCTGGGATAACAGGTGCCTGCCACCATGCCCAGCTAATTTTTGTAGTTTTAGTAGAGACAGGGTTTCACCGTATTGGTCAGGCTGGTCTCGAATTCCTGACCTGAGGTGATCTGCTGGCCTTGGCCTCCCAAAGTGAGCTGGCGTGAGCCACTGCGCCTGGCCATGGGTATTATGATAAAAATTTTTTTTTACAGTTTCTAGTTTATACTTTAGTCAGCTCTCACTGATACCTTCAGTTATTAACACAGTATATCATTAGCTTTTTTAACAATTATGTACTTACTGAGCATTTAGAATTGTGCTAAACAGACATAATCTCTGCTGTCATAGGGCTCACAATCTAGTGGAGAGAGTGGAGGATGATGCATTTAAATAATGCATGAGATGGGATACATGTGTCGGGGATTACAGTGGGAGCTCCTTTCAGTGGCTGTTGTACTAGCCCCAGAGAGTTAGAGATGACACTGTGTTTCAGTGAGCTACTTACTAAGCCCTAATTAAGTATATCTAGTTATTTTATTTTTTTTTCCTTTATGAGTCTGTACTCATATGGCTTTAGTTTGGATATTCTATACTTGTTCATGTTTTTCTCTGTAAGAATGATTAAACTTTGACATGAAGCATTTTGAATCACCAATTACAGCCAACTTAATCTGTGAATGAGAAAAGAAGTGGTTATTGTAAACTTGAAAATAACTGTTGAGGTTCTTCTCTTACAAAATCTTTCCCCATTGCAAAAGAATACATATTCATTGATAAACATTTGTTAAATACAGAAAAGTGAAAATAAGCTTCAAAAAACCACCTGTAGAACCACCACTCAAAGAAATCCACTCTGTGTGTGTGTGTGTTTCTTTTGTTGTTGGGTGAATTTTTTGCAATTATAATTTTGCTCTTACATGGTTTTGTAGCCTGCTTGTTAGCTACATAACATCATAACAAGCTTTTCTGCATGCTATTAAAACCACTAGAGGCAGCTTTTAACATTCTTGTTTGTTTTGGCATTTGAATACTGGTGCTGATAATGTCGCTTAGTTAATTTAGGAAAAAATATAAAGTTGGAGATTCTAGATTGATAAACCCATTGACTTGCTGAGAAGGGATGTGCTTAGAGAGGCCATGAAAGCTCCCCGTTCCCCATATGCCTATACCTTGCCCTATACATTTGGCTCTTCCTGAGTTGTGTCCTTTATAGTATACTAGTAAAAAAATTGTCAAAGTGTTTGTAAAAGCAAAGGGCCTTAGAATATCCTAAACAATCTCGTAAGAGAAGTACAAAGTGGAGAACTTACATTAAGTAACTCTAAGACTAACAATTAAGCTATGGCATATAATTGACAAAGAGCTATGGAACAGAATACAGAACCCAGCAATAGACCCTCCTTATATGGTTATGTCACATTCAACCAAGGCATGAAAGGAATTCAGTGGAAAATAGAATGTCTTTTCAGCAAATAGTCCTGTAACAGCTATATTATGTGTGTGTGTATATATATAAATATATATGTACATAATCCTGTCACACACCATATTACAAGAATTAATTTGAGATAAATCAAAGACCTAAAGTTTAAAATCTGAAACTGTAAAGCTGTTTAAGGAAAATGCTTCATCAAAATGTAAAACTCTGTTCTGTCCATGTTCATGGTATGTTAACCACAGACCCTCCTGATCCTTGACACATTGCTCTGCTTATCCCTGACCCTCTCCAGGGCTTCTTGAGGGTATTGTGGTTGTTCATGTTATGGTCTCAAACTCCTGACCTGAGGTGATCTGCCTGCCTCGGCCTCCCAAAGTGCTGGGATTACAGATGTGAGCCACCGTGCCTGGCCATGGGTAGTATAATTTTTTTAAATTTATTTTTTAGAAGTCTCCAGTTTATACTTTGGTCAACTCTTACGCTGTTACCTTCAGTTATTAAATCAGTGTATCATTATTAATTTGAGATGAATTTGAGTAAATATTTCTTAAGATGAGAGTTTAATATTTCATTCTTTAAACTGCATCAAAATGTCCCAGTATAGAAGTATCCTAGGCCAGGCACAGTTGCTCATACCTGTAACCCTAGCACTTTGGGAGGCTGAGACAAGTGGATTAATTGAGCCCAGCAGTTTGAGACCAGTGTGGCCCATATGGCAAAACTCTGACTCTATCAAAAATACAAAAAAAAAAAAAAATTAGCCAGGTGTGGTGGGGTGTGCCTGTGGTCCCAGCTACTCTGGAAGCTGAGGTGGGAGGATCACTTGAGCCCCAGAGGTGGAGGTTGCAGTGAACCAAGATCATGCCACTGCTGACATAGTGAGACCCCACTTCCAAATCAAACAAAAAAGAAGTGGTCTCATGAAATGAGGGCTCTGGTCCGTGTTGTAGTCTCTTGGGTTCTTTCTGGCTCTAAGTGTCCTTTGAGTTTATAAAATGATGGAGGAAGCAATAAATCCCTGATAAAATGGCCCCAAATCTAGTTGCAGTGTTTTTGGATGGAAAGGGCCGGCTTCTTGTTCTCGCTGTCCAATAACGAGATGCAGACAGACTGGCTAGATGGGAGTTTATTTCTGAAACCAGTTACAGGGAAAAGGATTGAGTAAGTCACCAGACCAACTCCAAGTTACACGTTTATTTTCTAGTGCTTGTGTACATTTTAAGCTCCATGACCTATGTGTGGGAGTACACCTGCAAGCCAGAATGTTTCATTCAATCTATATCTAATCTTTAACTAGAGTCTGAGATCTACAAGGTTTTCTCTAGAGTCTTGGAAAGTTTCTGAAGTCTGCCCTACTACAATGTATATGTGTAAGAATGCTTTTATTCAATCGGACATTAGGGTCTAAGAAAACTCCGGTGGGGTCATAATGGGTTTGTTTTTGTATTCCAGCCCTTGTACTCAGGCACGAGTTTCTCCTGCCTGAGAAACACAGAAACTCAGGCACAATTCTTTAATGTTTAACTTATACATACATCAGAGTTATAATGTAGGGTTATTGGAAACTGACTCTTCTGGTTGCTGATGGGAACCTGGCCTGCCAGAGAAGGCCACAGGTTTCTAGAGGCTATAGGTCTATTCAGATTATATGACCAGCCTGGGCTGAGCACAGTGGGTCACAGGAAGAGGGCAACAAAAGGAGAAGGTGTAGCCCAGCCTTTGAGCAGCATCAGGGTGTAGTTAGGGTGATGATCCAAGGTATACCCTAAAAGCAGTGAGGAAAGTAACCCTTGCTGAGGAAGCTAGTACTATGGGAAGGACACTAGATGGCAATCAACAGACCTGAGTTCTTACCCAGGATGTGTCTTTGAGTGTGTGGCACCTGGTGGACATTTTCTTCCTCCTCTGTAAAATGAGTGGCTAGATGGATCAGCAAGTGTTTCTTCTTCCTTTCTACAAACCTGTCATCAGCCGGGTTTGGTTGCTCATAGCTATAATCCTAACACTTTGGGAGGCCGAGGTAGTCAGACTACCTGAGCTAAGGTGTTAGAGACCAGCCTGGGCAACACGGTGAAACCCTATCTCTACTGAAATAAAAAAAAAAAAAATTAGCTGGGCGTGGCAGCACGTACCTGTAGTCCTAGCTACTCGGGAGGCTGAGGCAGGAGAATCACTTGAACCAAGGAGGTGGAAGCATAGTGAGATTGCACTATTGCAGTCCAGCCTGGGTGACAGAGTGACACTCCATCCCAAAAACAGTAACAAAACCCTGTCATCTTGTTTTCATTACTTAAATACTTAAAAAAAGTAAAATTATTTAAAAATAATAATTTTAAATTATAAAATGCTTATAAAATAATATAAAATAAACTTATTTAAAATAATTTTTAAAAATTAATGCAAAAATAAATAAATAAATGAAGCTGAGCTTTGAAGGCCGATTCTGGAGAAACTGGGAAGAAGAGTCGGAGGTGAGTTCTTGTCACTCTGGTGTAGGAAACACTTTCCCAACCACATGCTCACTGCTGAGCAAGCTTTTGAACATCCCAGATCTTTTGAGCAGGCAAAACAAATACTATTTTGGAATTCTGACTTGAAGAATGTCTCAGAAACCCAACTTGTTATCCTATAGGACTCTCTCCAAAAATGTACCCTCTGCTTAATTATGAACGTAAAGAGGGGTTTCAGGAAAAAAAACACACACACACACACACACAATACATAAAAAAACACACAAAACATAATAAGAAACAAAAATAAAGGTACCAATTCTATTTTTATGTAGCTTTATCATTAAATGAAACTCCATCTTAGATTACTACCTAACAGTTTTTAGCAGTTTTTATGGCAGATGTACACTTGAAGGCCTTCATCTCATTTAGTTCCAATAGAAACCCTTCGCGGTCAGAACTGTTATTTTATCCTTTTTCCTGGTGATGAACATGGGGCGTAAAGCCCTTAAGTAACATGACTGAGGTTTTACAACCAATACATTTCAGAGTAGAGGTCAAAACCTGTGCCATCTTACCAACTATGCTGCTGTGATTTTTGTCATTTGGTCCTTAAAATAATTCTACTTCTCCACTTTATATAATCGAAGACTACCCTTAGTGAGTCTTCCAGTGTTCTCTTTGGACTAAATGTTCCAATTTTTTAACTGCTTTACATGACATAATGGGTTCTAAAACCTGCCTAGTTCTGTGTGAATGTAGTTAATTTTTTATATAAATTCAAACCTCCAAATATATTGCAGTTGAACTTAATAATGTTCATGTTGATTTATTATTTCACCACTTTGTCACTATTTTAAGTGTCTATTTTGGCATCTAGCATATATGTTTTTTGTTGATTTCTGCAGATTGTTTTAATGTGTCTCTATTCATCCAAATGATTACTGATCAGGGTCACACAAGAATATAGCACTTTGGCATGGCACAAGACACAACTTCATCAGGACAGCCTTGTAGTTTAGATGCTGGTAAAATAATAATTTAATTTTATTTGCATTTTAAGCCATGCATAAGCCTTTAGAATTTGAGCATTCAGTATAAGCTCTCTCTGTAAATGCTTTATTTTTTTAATATGAATTTGTTTACAGGAATTATTCAATGAGTGCTTCCAAATCACATTGAATAATTATGTTTTAATGTCATTAACGTATATTGTTATATACCTCTGACATAGAAAATTCCTATACTTTAGATCTGAGAAGGCAAATAGCAGCCAATACAAACAAACCCCAGAATTATACTGGTGTGAAAGTGATATTGCTATCTCCTCCCTCCACTTAAAATAAATTGAGGAGATTAAAGAATAATTAGGTATTGAGCAATGGGATTCCCCCATTTGAGATTTATAAAATGAATTGGAAGTATGTTTGTTGTTTTTATGAGTTTGATGGGATGGGTGATTCTACTGGTAATCCATCCATGGAGATGTTTGCACCTAATACCCTGTGACTAAGTGTGTCATATATTTATATGCTCTGTGACCTGCTGAATATCATGCTGTGTGGATGACTGTAATCTGCGCTATTGGGCCATGTTGTCATAAGTGTTATTATGAAGCCAGCTTAGAATCTTTTAATGAGTTTGGATGTCAACAGTAGATATCAAATTGCACTTGACAGCTTGAATATTATAGTCAATTTTTAATTTAATAGAAACTTTTTTAATGTTTTAATTGTCATCTTAAATTTCTGGTAATCAGATGAGAAGACAAAAACAATCTTGACAGCTGAAGGAAGGAAAGATACATGATTTTCAACTGTTGTGGACCATGGATAATAATCTTATATGACAGAGATGTTCTGAAACAATCCTTTATGTGACATTTTCTTACATTGTGTAGATAGATATTTGATACGTATCATAAAGTCAATTACCAAAAGAAAAGACAAATTTAAGAATTTTTTTTCCCTCAATATATGAGAGTTTGCTTAACACTGAAGTTATATTAGATAACTAGTTTATCATATAAGCTACAAAAAACAATCATTTCTAAATGGAAAATTTGCTTGTTAATTTAAGTTAATTTTGAAATTTTGAGGGTTTTAAAATAAAAGCGTTTTTGTACGCATTTGTATCCGCTGCCTAGTGCAGCTGAGCAAAGTACCAAAAGTACTGGCTTAAAACAGCTGAATGGATTCTCTCATGCTTCTGAAGACTAGATGTTTGGAATCAGGGTGTCAGCAGGGCCCTGCTCTCTTTGCATTGCTCTAGGGGAGAATCTGTTCCATTCATTTCTGTTATCTCTGCTCTTATAGGCAATTCTTGGCATTCCAGTCTGCCTCCGTAGTCTCTGAGTTCTCCCTTTGTGTCTGTCTCTGTACCTCCTCTCTTCTTATAGACACAAGTCATGTAGCCATATTGGATTAGGACCAGCCCTGGTCTAATATGACTGCATCTTAACTTTATTACATCTGCAAAGACCCTGTATCCACGTAAAGTTGCATTCACTGGTACTGCAGATTAGGACTTCAGCATATCCTGTTGGAGGATGTAGTGCAACTTATAAAGCATTCAATAGATGGAAAGAAACAGCTTAAAACAGATTGGAAAATGGACTGCAGTGATGTTAGCACCTGTGATCTTTTTTTTAATCTTTGTTTCAGTCAAAATTCTGACTTTGGGTTATTGGCTTGAACATTAGGTAATTACAGCCTTAGACTTTTGATTTGAGAAAGCTGAAATTTCTCTTTGGAACATTTTCCCACTGACCCATTATTTCAGAAGCCTTTTTAGTGAATCCTCTCAGATCAGTTTGGTTGTTTTATACTGTAGATTATTAAATAGTTATAAATTGTATGATATTGCTAATAGTATGAAAAAAATCTCTTTTCAAATCTTTAAATCTCTTATGATCAAATTTATTGCATATGTATAGTAATTATACGGTAACAGATTGTGAACATGTAAAACAGTCACCATATCATAATAATAGTAGGGTTGAAGTGCATTACCTTATTTATTCCTTAAAATACCCCAGTGAGATAAAGGTGGCTGTTATTCCCTCTACCTCTGCCTAAACTGAGGCTTGTGGACATGTGTAACTTGTCTAAGAGTTTCATCGTAATTGATGAAGCAGAGTTTTGACCTGGAAGTTTGACCCTACAGGTGAACTCTTATGTTCTGTGCTGTATGTTGTTTTTCTTTTTCTATCTAAGGCTCATGATATTGGTCATCAGTATGATTTTTTTCATTAAACTTTTTATTTGGAGGTAATTGTGGTTTCATATACAGTTGAGGGCAATAATCCAGAGATTCCTTGCATTGTTTACCCAATTTTCTCCAGTGCTGCTGCCTTGCAAAACTACAATACTGTATCACAACCAGTATGCTGACATTGATACTGTCAAGGTATAGAATATATATGTATATTTTTGTGTGTGTATGATGGAATTTGGCTCTTGTTGCCCAGGCTGGAGTGCAATGACATGATCATGGCTCACTGCAACGTCCGCCTCCCAATTTTAAGCCATTCCCCTGCCTCAGCCTCCTGAGTAGTTGGGATTTCAGGCATGTACCACCACAACCAGCTAATTTTGTATTTTTAGCAGAGACAGGGTCTTTTCATATTGGTCAGGTTGGTGTCAAACTCCCGACCTCAGGTGATCTGCCTGCCTTGGCCTCCCAGAGTGCTGGGATTATAGGTGTGAGCCACCATGCCTGGCAATGGAGAATATTTCTGTAACTACAAAAATTCCTCTGATTGCCTCTTTATAGCCACATCTACCTTTCCTCCTGTCATTTTAAGAGTGCAGCATCTAACCAAATGGAATTATACAGCATGTAAACTTTGGAGATTGGTGTTTTTTCATTCAGCATAATTCTCTGGAGATTCATCCAGGTCACTACATGTATCAATAGGCCATTTATTTTACTACTAAGTAGTATTCCACGGTGTGGGTGTGCCATAGTTTATTATTCACCTGCTGAAAGCCATTTGGGTTGTTTCAATTGTCAGGCTATTATGAATTGAGCTGTTGTAAACGTCTGTGCACAGGATAAGTTTCAGTTTTTTGTGAATAAATCGCCGAAGTGCAGTTGCTGTGTTGTATGTTAGTTGCATGTGTCATTTTATAAATGAAACTGCCAAACTGTTTTTTCAGAGCAGCCCATGAATTGAAATAAATTTTTATGACCAATTTTATATCCTTTGTATTTATAGGATTTCATTAGACTGTACGTTCAATATCAAATGCAATTTTTAATGTTTTTTGAGGCATGGATTTGTAAGGGTCACTTTTCTCTGGAATGAGTCATTTAACTGTTAGATAAATCTGTTCAGCTTACACGGCATAATGATATCTTTTTTTTCTCTACTCATTAATTCTACTGTGTATGATAAAAGAATATACTTCTTAGGAGTTTTTATTAGTTATTAATAAAATAATGCCTTTTAAAATATATATTTGAAGGCACACCTAATTAATTTTGTCCTCAAAGCCCTCTTAATATTCAGGGATTGAACTGTAGAGAGTTCTTTGTTAAGTCTACAACTACATACAGGAGATATTTTATTGCAATACTTACGATGTAAGTACCATTACCTTGTTGTTCTCTGATAAAATTTGTTTATAGATGGTTCCTTAACAAGTATTCCTTGCAAATAGCTCTTGTGATAAGTATGTCTAGACAGTGGCTAAAACATAGCCTTTCCACCAGAACAGTATCAAATATATTTCATAATAATCTTAACTCTTGTACATAATATTGTAACCTCATTGCTCATTCTGTTATATTTTTCATATATTTTTCTGCATGGTGTCTGGCTATTGATTAGTCTTATAATTGTAATTAATTATAAATAAGAATTTTTACTTCTTATTTCCAGTTTTTTTTCTTCAGATTATCTATGTCTTCATGGTTTTATTTTGTCTTCATGGTCCTTTTGAGATCTGTGATTTCAGAGGTTACACAGTTCCAGAATGAATTTTTTACAGCTGCAAAATATTTATTTGCAAAGGTATAGCTCAGAAATTAGTATTTTAAAAGTACTTTATGCATTTAACTTCCAAATAGGTAACAGGTGTTTAATATCACATAGGAATTCAAAAGTTACATTTCAAAAATAAAGTGAATTAAAGTTTAGGAAACTTGGATTGTTTATGAACAACTATAACAGATGTGATGTATCATGTAATCACCAGCTATTTGTTCTTTCATGGACTGGAATTATCAAGTGAAAACTGTACCTCACCAAATCTTAGAAAACTATAAGCATAAGAATTGAGTCATTCCAGTGAATGCAAATCTTATTTATATTTTTGTTAAAAATGAGCATTATGCGCAAAAGATAACTTTAATGAATGCTGAAAGGTTATTAGTCATGTGATATAAATATGAAGTCAGCGACTTTATGAAGATTTCTCAACCTTGGCACCGTTGACATTTTGGCAGATTTATTTCTTATTATGGGCGTCTGTCTCATGCATTGTAGTATGTTTAGCAGCATCCTGGGTCTCTAATCATTAGATGCTAGTAGCCCTCCTCCTCACAAGTGATTTTATTTAAAAATGTCTTCAGATGTTGTCACATGAGGGGCAAATCTTCCCTTTTGAAAATCATCGAACTTGAATGAAATGTAATTGGGAAAGAGATGACATCCTAGAATGACTGAGAAAGTTTCAGCATGAAACTTTAGAATGATATGAAAGTTTCAGCATGTATCCCTGGTACATGTCAACAGATTAATTTTAATTAGGTAACAAAAGGAACAAATTTTATTTCTCCGTGTGATAGTTTTTATACTAGCAGACAATCTAGGTGTTCTTCCTTTTTCTCTTGGAGAAGAGAATGTTTCTGTAAAGCTTCACCATAATACTGTTTAGGGCAAGAAGACTGGCATCCCCAGAATTCAGATGCTGCATTGTGGAGCCAAGGATTCAGGTGTAGTTCTAGTTGTCTGGGCTTGGATCAAACTGTGACTCAAGCTGAGGGCTCTCCAAGAGACAGACAAAAACATGTTCTATTTTTGTTCCCGTATCGTCTTTAGTTTTTGGGCTTTCTGTACTGTAGACTTTATTTGTAAAACTTCTGAGCCCAGAGATGGGAACAGGATTGTTTCCACTAAAATGGTAAATGGAGACACCTTTTGTCTTCTGTACTCCTCAGTTCTGTTAGTTGCTAGATCTTTTCTGATCATTGTTCCCCAGCAAAATTCATTACTCTGTTGTCCATTCTTCAAGACTTTTCTGTATGATTAGTTTTTAACTCTTGTTCCATATTTTGAGCTAAGCAGTTAATCAATGGTGATGGTTTTCTGGGCTACCCTCCCAAATCAGATTTTTGGTAGGCCTGAGACTGGAAAGACTGAGTTATATAGAAAATATGAAATATAAAATTTAGGCAGAGTCACTGACAAATAGTTATCTCTTCAAGTCAGCTTTTTAATGCTTGTAGCACATCATAAAGCTGTATCTTGAATCCATAAAATGGAGATCATGACTTCAAAAGACTGGAAAGTCCGTCATCTGATTGAGACAGCCCATTCCAGTATCTCATATAGTATGAAGTAGTGACTGAATGATTGAATGAAGAACATTCTGTGGGCATTATGAGGGATGCAATGTGAGCCTGGATAGGCAGATTTCGACTCCTAAGAGAAATTCCTTAATTATCTTTCATGTCTTAAATTTCATTTCATATGCTCCGAATCTCAAGGATCCTTCAGACCATCTCTGGAATACTCTGTCCACTTCCTCACTGGGTTTTTGAACACTGAAACACTTTCCTAGCTATCTATCCCTTCTCCAGTCCCCTGATACTGCCAGAATTGTTTTAAATAGAAGTTTTGTTGAATCACAAAAATTTGTGTCCTTCCATTCTTGGCTTTATCTTGTCTATTCAATTTTATCTCTTACTCCTAGTAAAAATAACCTGTTTTCCCGCATGCCAGGTTACTTTTTTCTTTTTTATTTTCTCCTTGATTCCTGAATGTACCAAACTCATATTTCTTGTGTGCTTTTGCTTATGTTCTTATTCTTGTATGGGATGGACATATTTCTTTTTGCCACCTGATCAGATTCTTATTCATTGCTCCAGGTCCAGCTGAAGCCCACCTCTTGCTCAGGGCTGTTCATAACTCATTTGCACCCGATTGATCTCTCCTTGCTTTTATTCTTAAAGCACTGAATATGGTCATTACGCATTTTGGCCCTTAGCAGTATATGGCTTTCTTCAAAGTGGTAACTAACAGTTTTGTGTATATAGTTTGCCTCCTCAGCTAATGAATACATTCCTGAAAGACCAGTGTTTTTGTGTTTTTAACGTTACATCTAGCATATTACTGTATGCATGACAGGTACTCAGTAGAGGCTTACATTAATGGCTGACTAGGCATTGATTGTTTTCTAATTTGGTTTTAATTTCAGATACCTTGGCAAAGGAAAATCCAACAGCAATCTGTAAGAGAAATCTGCCTAGTTTATTTGTGATAGATGTATGAATTGTGGTGCTATTAATGTCATTTTGGATATGAAATATGTGTCATTTTGAGCTGCTGGTAATGGAAATGTATAAATAAAAGATAATAGCTGATATGTATCATAAAACATTCTATTGCAGAATTTTAACTTGATCTTGATTTTCTTCTTTTCAAATACCAGGTACTTCTCACCACTGCGTGAACGGACATTTGACAGTGCCATAGCCAAACGCTTGCAAGCATGGAGACCTCATCAATGCTTTCCTCATTGAATGATGAGTGTAAATCTGACAACTACATTGAGCCTCATTACAAGGAATGGTATCGAATAGCCATTGATGTTCTGATTGAACATGGGTTAGAAGCATACCAAGAATTTCTTGCCCGGGAACAAGTTTCAGACTTTCTTGCTGAGGAAGAAATTAATTATATTTTGAAAAATGTCCAGAAAGTTGCACAGAGCACAGCACATGGTACTGATGATTCCTGTGATGATACATCATCTTCAGGGACTTACTGGCCTACTGAGTCTGATGTGGAAGCTCCAAATCTTGACTTAGGCTGGCCATACGTGATGCCTGGACTCTTAGGGGGTACCCATATAGATCTCCTTTTTCATCCACCAAGAGCGCATCTACTTACAATAAAGGAAACTATTAGGAAGATGATTAAAGAAGCAAGAAAGGTAATAACATTTCTATTTTGAAATGAAAAATTTGAAACATGTAGAAAAGTACAGAGAGTAATATAACAAATATGTACGTTAATGAAAGAATCTCTATATGTATAGGCCATGCCTATGATTTTTAGGAAATTTACCTATTGATACAGAGGAAGGTTGTCTTTCCTCTATCTTGCATATATTTAGGAGCGTGGCATTAGGTACCAGCTAAAGAAAGAGATTTGCTTTTCTTCATAATGTGCTCAAGAGACCTCTTCTCCCATAAGACTAAGGTATGTTGACTGGGAATAAGGTGATTTGATACTCATAATTTGAAAGCATCTAAATTTTTCTTCCTCTCTAAAAGAAAGTAGTTGGTGGATATGCTGAAGTTTTCTTTGTGCATAACAGTACTGAATACTAATTCTTGTTCTGAATATGGTTTATGCTACTAAATAAGCCATAAGTTTACTTGTCTGTTTTCCTGAGTTGTGTGGAAACAGTATAATATTGTCATAATATAAAATTCTAAAGTAAGGTTCTGAGATATTTAGCATTTTAAGGCTTTGGTGTTCTTTATCAAATATTTATATTGTCTTATACATCTCATAAATCTTGTTTTAGAGCTCAGGTAAAACTGTAGAACTCTTTAATTAATCAACAAAAGTTATTAAGAGTTTTCTGTCTACTCAGCACTGTAGTAGGCACTTTGGAGACTACAACAAAATTCCCCAAGCTCAATCTAGAGTTTTAAAACATATGGGCAAGGCCGACTGTGGTGGCACACGCCTGTAATCCCAGCATTTTGGGAGGCTGAGTTGGGCAAATCACTTGAGGTCAGGAGTTTGAGACCACTTGGTCAACATGGCAAAACCTCATCTCTACAACAACAGCAACAACAACAAAAAATAAGCTGGATGTGGTGGTGGGCACCTGTCGTCCCAGCTACTCCGGAGGCTGAGACACGAGAATCGCTTGAATCCAGGAGGCAGAGGTTACAGTGAGCTGAGATCATGCCACTATACTCTAGCCTGAGTGACAGAGAAAGACCCTGTCTAAATAAAAAAGTATGCATGTACCCCAAAACCTAAAATCCAATAAAAAATTAAAAAAGAAATTATCAAAATGTAAAAAAAAATAAAAAAAATAAAAAAGTATGGGGAAAAAATTACAATTTTTAATTATAAAATGTGTATTTTTTAGTTATGACTATATGTTACAGAAATTTAGATCTAAAAGGGACCTTAGAAAGCATGCATGTCTGACATTGCTTTCTTCTAGGCCAATAAGACACAGAAATATGCTTGCAAAAGTATGCTTTCATGAAGTACATAAATATAAGACCCTTGAATTCCTCAGTGACATGGCACTTTGCAAGACAGGCAAGTAAAACTTAGCAATCGTGTAGGACACAGTGTTCTGAAGCAAATGTCGAAGCTTTGAAGAAACGTAGTAATTTTTTCCCTGACCCTTCTGAGTTCAAATAACCTGTCTTTTTAGTTGTATTAACTTCTTTAACAGTATTATATTAAAAAAGTACTAATCCATTCCAGTTGTTAAAAATTAGGTATAGAATCAGGCTCACTCTAAGTGACCACACTTTTATTGAGTGTATTGAATGGTCATTCAGTTTTCTAAATTGAACCATGAATATTTTTTTTAAACAGTATTATCGTGGGCTCTGCGAAAAAGTTATATAACTGCATTTTGTAAGGCAACATAAAAAATTTGAGGATATATATATATATATATATTAGTCTTTGTAATGGCAAAATAATAAATATCAAGTATTAATGATTGCTAACATTCAAAAGCATGATATGCTTTTGAAGCACAATGTTAACAGAAAATTGAAAAAAATACATCAGTGAAGATTAAGATTCTTTTTGTGGTAACTTAGTAGTAATACGTTTATCAAACTGCATGATAGCTAGTTTCCTTTGGGGCATTGCATTGCTCTGACACAAAATGTTAAATCAGGAGATGTCATAAGTTTTTGGGCTAGCACTCACTGGGAACTGAACATTAGTCATGACCTTTTGATGTATTTTTCTTTCTAATGTGGCAGCTGTGTATTTAATAAGCCTCGAAAAGTAATATCTTCTGCCTGGTCACTATCCTTTGAGAACTCCCACTTGAATTAGCGAGCTGAAGAAATTCAAGTCCATACTATAAAACAGTAATGTGATGTGTGCTGTTCTTTTATAATACCAATGTGGCATAAAATAACAAATTGTGTCTATTTTCTACTTATATACGTATATCTAAGCTGACATCAAAATAAGAGAATTATTTGATCCTGTAAACTGAATATACTGCCAATCAAGTATAAATTATAACAGATGACTTAGCTTTTTGTGTGCATGTTTTTTGTTTTTAACACAGAGACAAGCTTTTCTTTTGTTATCCAGGCTGGTCTCAAACTCTGGGACTCAAGTGATCCTCCTGCCTCAGGCTCCCAAAGTGCTGGGATTATAGGCATGAGCTGCCACACCCAGTCGTTATTTTTTAAGGTGTTGGGGAATGTGTTAGTTTCTACCCGGATGCAATAAATATTGAAGACAAATTGGCTGTCTTTGCATGGAATATGTATTTCTCAATTATTTTGGAAGATTCTTCACATGTCCCCATATCTACTTAAAGATTTTTGAAGGATTAAATACTCTGGGAAAAAGTTATTGACCCCATTTAAAAAAGTTAAGATGCAAATATTATGAAATAAAAGCTCGCCAGAACACATTGCTTTATAAAGAATAAATGTGGTTTTCATGACTATCATTAACTCAACAGATGTTATGCTCTTATTATCTTTCAGAATCAATGGGAGCTTAATAGTCATCAGGATAGGCTTTCTGTTTTTGATTTTTTTTTTCAGAGGATAAATTATCTTTATTGGTAACTCAGTGATTACCATGTAATTGCCATGGCATTGTAAAGGGATGATCTTTTTTTTTATATCGTGTTTGGATAATGTGTATTTTAATGGATAAATTTTTTTTTTGTTTTTGTTTTTTTTGCTTCCAAATATCTCAGAAGGAGTCTTTTGGTAATAAACATTGTAAAACTCTACAGAGATATGAAGCCAAACCAGTAGGGCCAGACACTAGCAAAACAGAACCCAGGAAAAGATCTCAGATAAGGCTTTAACTCCATTTTCACTTTTCTCTGTTTGCAATTGAGATAAGGTACTTAGGAAAGTAAGTACTTTTCCATGCCATTTTATGGAAAAATCTGAAATTAATGAAAAGAATATAAAAGGTATCTGCTTAAAGGCCCAAACATTTGAAGTCTGATTATAAACACCAAGTTAACTTTCCAGTCTCTTGTGAAAGGAATTAAAAATGATTCTCAATCTCAACTGTTTTTACTGGAAAAAGCTGAAACATTTTTTGTTTTTGAATTTTAGCAATGTATATGCTCTCATTTCTAGCTTAAGTTATATAGTTAAATGACCTCTTGATCATTTTGCTTTTATAAGCAGAATGTAATCTTTATAGTATTTGAAAAATCTATATTTTTATTAAGCAGAATGTAATCTTTATAGTATTTGAAAAATCTATATTTTTACTTATTAATTTTGTTTTTGCTATTTGTCACTTAGAAGTTGTTTAGAGTTTTTGTTTGTTTTATTTCTTTTGTATGTTGCTTATTTTGTTTGTTTGAGAATTTTACTTTAGGAAAATCCAATTGTAGATGATATCTTGTGCGCTAAAGGGACATATTTTAATTTACTGGTTCTTTTTTTAAAACCTTTTCTATTTTTCACTTTGTGATTGACATAATTACATTTGGGTCAACTTTATAAAGTCTGATAGTGTCTAGCAAGACTTTTCCCAGGTAATTATGTGTCTGTCAAGAAGTGTTCCCAAGATGATATATGCACATATTCCTAATTACTGTGAACTCCTCCTGTGAAAACATCCCCTCTAATTACTTAAAAAAGTCATCTTTCATTAAAGCATTTTTTCCCTGTCCACTCAATGGTACGTATTTACAACGTTATTACTTCTGAGAGTCTTGAACATCTGAATGTTTACCCACAATGTTATTTGCATCTTTGTTTTCTAATTCTAGGCTAGCTTTTTAGGTGAGATGAGAATCTTAATCTTGTGAAATATGGAATCAAGACACATAAGCAAAAAAGTCTAGTGAGAAATAGGGCAGAGCAATTCCTGATGCGCTCTGTACCACATTACCTGAGTTCAGGGCTTGGTTCCTCATTGAGTCACTGTTCTTGGGTGTGTCTATTATGGCCTTGGGAGGTATTAGTAACATAGAGAAATATTAACCATCAGTTGGGCCTGCAGGTGCAAAGAGGAAGATGAACAGATGATAGGGAGTCTTCCTGGGAGTGAACTGATGTTGTAAACGTAGACTAGACTAGAGGCTTTGTCGCTAGGACTCAACTAGTGTAGCATTAAACAAGTCATTGTATATCCTCAAGTATCTTCATTTATTTAGGAAAAGATATAAAGCAAAAATGTTTTCATATTTAAAAATCTGGTGTTTCTATCCAAATCTCTAACGTTGCTTACCAATTTAAGATTATTTTGATATGTTATACTCCTTGTTAATGAATTAGTTCATGATAGAAATGACTTTTATTGTGTCATGATATGCTACTTCCATCTGCATCCCTTTGGAACCATGCCCTGCCCAGCTAAGTGATATTTATATATTTATCTGTGCCTTCATTAGATTAGAATTTTCTCTGTCCTGATGTTGCTAATTTTTGTTAAGAATTTCCTCTCTACCCTATCCCTGTCCCAACTCTCACTGTGAATTTTGTCATTCTTCGAATTTGAGTCAAAATTGATTTCTTCCTGGAAATGTATTTTGCTTAGTCAAACTTCATGACATTTCCATCCTGGAATATTAAGTTGAACATTTCTTCTGTGAATAAAATGCATTACTCGTTAATATATATATTTATGTTTGAGTATGTGTGAGAGTGAGAGAATGAGAGGAGAAGGAGGGAAAGAGAGGGAAGGTGGAAGAAAGGGAGAGTAACTGTGGGAAAGAGAGGAGAGGAGGGAGGGAGGGAGAAAGAAAAAGATCTGGTTAAAATTGCACTGACTTCATCATGCCAATTATTGCAGTGTCTGTATGGCAATACTCTGTTGTTAACAAACTCCTGGTGCTATACAGAGAGACACACATTTCGTATCTATTTTGTGTTTGTTGAAACACAAGATTAAAAAATTAGGAAAAGATGAATATGAAATTGTTATATGAGATTTCCAACTTGGTTGCACACCAAAGTCATCAGTATCTTAGGAATTTCAGATGTTTTACTCTGCAGTGTATTATCAGGTAAAGTCTAAGTATCATCAGTGACTTGTATTTTTAAGAAACCGTCTTTTAAAAATTGACAACTTAGATAAAAATTTAGCTTTAAAAAGAAAAAAATACAGTTACTTATAGGTGTCAGTAAGTTTACCAGAGACTTTGCTTTGTTAATACTAACCTATTCTCTATTAATAGTTGGAAAGGAATAATTTAAAATGCAAGGTATTTAGGAGTGCTCTTTTTTCTTTTTCTTCTCTCTCTCTTTTTTTTTTTTTTTTTTTTTTGTTGAGATGGAGTTTTGTTTTTTTGTCTAGGCTGGAGTGAATTGGAGAAATCTCAGCTCCCTGCAACCTCTGCACCCCAGTTTCAAGTGATTTTCCTTCCTCAACCTCCTGACTAGCTGGGATTATAGGTGCCATCACCATTTCTGGCTATTTTTTTGCATTTTTAGTAGAAATAGGATTTTGTTGGCCAGGCTGGTCTCAAACTCCTGGCCTCAGGTGACCCACCCACCTAGACCTCCCAAATTGCTAGGATTACAGGCATGAGCCACTGAACCCAGCTGGAGTGCATAAAATTTATCTGATTAGGAGAAATGTTTTTGAGACTGTTTTCATTACTCAGCTGTTACTCTTTAGTACTTTTAAATTCACTCTCTTTTTTAATATAAAATAAGCTGTGAGAAACAATTTTTGTAGAGACTGCACATAGTGTGTACAGTCTTTCTCTGAGCTTTGAGGTAGTCTTATTGACTATGGTACAAAATGTAGTTCTGTGTGTTTGGGGATCTCTGAAGGAGAATTTTTTTATATTTTGCGATTGTTTATATTTACTCATTCTTTCCTGTCTCTGGTTTAAAATAAAAACCACTTATTGAGTTACTTATTGAAATGTGTAATATTTTCTGATGATACACCTTTAGTAGTTTGTAAGAATGGCAAAGCTCATTGTCATCATAAAACCTCATCTGGAAAAACTGAGATTTCTTAATGCCTAAACACCTAAATTCCAGAGGGGTAGAATTTAGTTTTACAAGCTCAAATGCCTTTGGGGCTAAGCCACAAAAATAACTCTGCAAAGGAGAAAGGGCAGGTGGTATTCCAATGGGGAATGAAAGGAACATGGAAGAAGAGATAACTTGACCTGACTTAGGGGCATTCTTTAGGCATTTGTTACAGATGTGATGAGCTCTTAGGACCTTAGGTACAAATTTAGGCAAATTATCAAAAGTTAAGTTTCATGAAAATAAGGAGATATTACTTTACTTGTCTGTCCTTTCAATGATATGTAAAAGGTCATGAAGATTTGCTATGGGAGCCTTTTTGAGATGATGAGGGCTGACTTTTTGACACACCAACATTTTGCATTTTAAGGATTCTGCCTGATCTCTTACAGTTGCTACAGATCCATCATGGGGCATATATTTTTCTGTCAATTGTTGATGTCTTTAACTAGTCACTCTTCAAATTATCTTGAAAAAAATAAGGCAACTTTTATCCTAAGGACTGGAACTCACATCTGATTTTGAATAACGAATTCATGTTACATAATTTAGTAACAGTATCAGGTAATATCTATTGAGCACTTAGGTGTTAGGCACTGTGCTAAGCACTTTACATGCATTATCTTTAGTTGACCTACATAACAACCTTGTGAAATATGTTATTTTATTATCCACTTTTTACTGATGAAAAATACTGCTTTCATGTGGTAGGTTGGTCAGTGGTAATGAAGCAGAATGAAACCAAAATGATCATGACTAGGAAGTGTAGTGATTACATATTCAGAGGTGTTTGAAGACCTGGTTGAGAGAGTCTAAGATTGAAATCAGTTGGGTGTAGATGTGGAAGCACTGGTTTCTTAATAAGCCAGGTATAAGGTATGATGTGGTTGTTATTAGAAGTCAGAAGTAACTCACCTGGAACTGACAAAAGTTCCATGATAAGTAGATGAGGTACTAGTACCTAGAACGCAGGCCAGGCCAGGAGGCACTGAAAGAAGATGTGTTTCTGAATTCAAATATAAGGTAAATTTGAAGCATGAAGAAAGGGGAGTTAGGTAATGTAGTTGTCTTTTGGCCTCTGCTGTGTTCAGCTATGAGGGAAATCAGTAAGTCTTTGGCCAGCCTTATAGATTAAAGGTATTGCAGGCCATTTTATTCATTTAGCAGTTATTTTTTATTGCCAATGATGTATCAGATACTGTTCTAACTTCTGAGAATACATAGGAGAATAAAGTACCAAAGAAACCCTGCCTGCCCTTGAATGAAGTTTACCTACAAATGGGGATAATCAACTAATAAATAAGGAGTGCTAAGAGGAAGAAGCAAAACACAAATATGGTTGAGTAAAGGGAGCTAGGGGTAGTGATGGAAAGTAGTTTGCAGTTTTAAATACAGTGCTCAGAGTAGGCCTCAACAAAGTAACATTTGAGCCAAGATTTGAGAAAAGAAGGAATAAGCATGCATATATTTGTGGGCAGTACACAGGAGACATAGGGGAAGCTTTAGGATAGAGGCACAGCTTCTTGTCCTTTAGAAGAAGAGCAGAGGCCAGTTATTGGATCCAAGAGAGCAAAAGAGGAGATGAGTAGAAGATGAATCAGAAAGGAAACATGGAGACTAGATCTTGGAGATCCCCACTGGCCATTTTAAGGAACTTAGCTCTGGTTTTTGTAAATTGGGAATCCACTGGAGAATTTTGAGCAAAAGAGAGACATGATCAATTTTAAACCTGCTGTATTTTAAAAGGATACTTCTGGCTGCAGTATTTAAAATTGACTGTAGGGGACTAAGAATGAGCATATCAGATATTACTAAAATAATTCAGGTTTGGGATGATGGTATCTTAGATGGTCAGATGGTGGCAGTAATGGCTAGTTTTTAGGTATATTTTGAAGGTAGTGAAACATGGGATGTGAAATAGATTGAAGAATACAGGATGACTTCAACATTTTTTGCCTGAGCAGTTGGAGTGATGGGATTGTCATCTGAAGATGGTGTCAGAGGCCCCACAACTGGGATCAGGAAGCAGGCATAGACACTGAGTTACAAAGACTTTTAAGTTACCACTACACCATAGCTTTTGGATGATTGATCCGTAACCCCAGCCACTGACACTTGGCTATACATGTGTCTAAATATCTCTAGATGAGGGTTCACATTGGAACCCAAATAGTGACTGACTTGGAGAATAGAGCTGACCCCAAGGACTTAATTAACTTGGATAAGATTCACATGCAAAGGAGTGGGTAAATAGAGAGTATGAGATAAGAACAAGACTGATTAGATGCTCTCCCAAGACCTAATAAAACAGGAGGTTATCTACCCTGCTGAGAAGCAGAACCTCCCAACACTTAGTTTTTACAAACAAACTTTACAGGCAGTTATTTCGCAATTCCCTCATGCAGGGTCAGGTGAGTGGAAGACGCACAAGAAGAAACTGGGAAGGGGTCACGGAGGAGGTTGCTTTTTTTAACGGGCCATTTGGATGAATGGTTTTGATAAGCAGGAGATGAACGATGGAGAGCCTGGCATTTTCAGACAACAGAGGAGTGTGAGAGAAGTGGATGGAAAAAAAGGAAGGCAGAGTTGTTGAGAGAGGTTGATTAAGGTCAAATTGTGAAGGTCCTTTGATCAAACTTTGTGGAAGTGAATAGTGAGAAGTCGTGAGATGTTTTTTAGTGACAATGATGTTGTTAAATCTGATTTTGGACATATTAATATTTTGTTTTGGTTAATTAACATACTGAAGAATATAAGACAGGTTGTAACGGGCAATGGGATAATAGTAACAAGCTGATAAGCTGAAGCTGACTGAAGTTCGGTAGCAAATAAAATGTCTTTCGAAGGGAAAATATATCTTCAAATTCATACTAGGATAGAATATAAATATAACTACTTAATTCTGTATCTTAAGGAAGGTGCTTTTTTTTTGTTTAAAAGCTATTTTCAAGATGTCTTAATTATCTGATTTTGACCTAACACAATTTATTTCTGTCCAAAAAATTTTTAACTATCTACATATAGTTTAAGTCTACATACGCTTATTGAGGCCCAGCTATGTGTAAGGCACTCTGTTAATTCATACAGATGGGGGGAAAACCCACTTCAAGTGATTTAGAATCTAACTTTTGAGGGATAGGGTAAAAGATTCATGGGAAATATATTGGTAAAATTGTGTGTGTTTCTGGGCATCCCCTGATGATCTATGTATTATATAGGGTCTGGATTTGTTTCCACCTATTTACTCTTTAAGTATCAAAGGATTATAGAGACAGTTATTGAAATTTTAAAGTAAAAAAAAAAATATGACACAGATAAAATGCCTCCAAAATATTTATTAGTACATGTGTTTTACTAATGCAACAAATGTATATATTGGTGGTTTATTTTTTCTTATTATTAGGGTACATGTATTCCTTATAGGCAATGTGGAAAAATTCAAGAAAGAGTTAAGAAAAGGCAATCATAATCTCCCAATAGAGATAATCACTGCTACTAATGTTAGAAATTTCTTATCTATTAAGTAGACAGAGAAATACATGTATACACAAATGTGTGTGTATGCATTTTAATATCTTATATAAATCCCTGAAATAGAAGATTCCTATGTGATATACTTGAGATCATATGTTGTATAATATTTTAAAAATTGCTGCCTGTCTTTTTTTACTTAGGATTTTTCTTACAATAAAATAATTGATTTTTTGTACTAAAATGCAATGGCATAGTAAAATAGGGAGTAATGGGAGCTGCCTTGTCTCCCACAGAATTTAAAAACAGTAAGATTGGCTAACAGGGCAGTCTGCTTTTTATTAGAGCATGTGCTGACAATTGTGAATAATATTAGTGATAATATACTCCTTCATTACTGCCACCTCCACCCATTTCTTACTCATCCCTCTACCCCTTGGCATACGAATGCTGATACGGTGAGAGTCTCATGGTGATATTCCTTCACAAATGAAGAAAGCCTCATGACTCTTTTTGTGTAATCATCAGTAAGAAAAATTGGTAACTATACATTTTCTTTTGAAAATGCAAACTTTCCTTTGGGCTATATTAATTTCATATTAATAATCACATTTTGATTCTTGTTCTTCCTTGAACTCAAACACAGGCAATAAATAAACTTGAAAGGGAAAACATTATCATTTGGCTAAATATCAATCCAATATGTGCTGCTGAAAAAATCTATAATCATAAAAAAAACCTGAGTCATAGTAGTCATATTTCAGCATGCTGAATTCTGGATCAGTTACTGAAAAAAAAAAATGTGAGGTTTGTGATCATGTAGTCTTTTTACAGTTGGGCAATGGGGATTTTAGAAAGTCCAAAGTCACCCGTTTGGCAACCATAAGCACTGAAAGCACTCAGGCATCTGGGCTTCTATTCTAAGATTATTGTATCATGTTGCTTCTCTAGTGGGAAGGAGAAATTTGTTAATGACACCCCTAATAGCTAATGTGTAATGCTATGTGCCAGGCAGTGTTTGAAGCACTTTATATATACTAATGCACTAAAACATTTATCTTCCCAACCTTTATCTAACATAGATACCTTTTTTGCCCTGTTTTTGGAGGTGAGGAATAAAAACATTAAATGATTTTTTTTAGCTTCAGAAGTAGAAAATGGCAGGTCTGGTATTTGAGCCTGAGTAGAGGTCTCAAGACAGAGCCTGCTTGAGCGTTTATCCATTATAGTATATTACCTCTGATAGACCACTCCAGGCTGGCACCATGCAAACCAAATGAACATTCACAACAATGCTTTAGTGACAGTACTACTGCGTTTAATTCCTGGCTATCTGACAGATGGACTCCAACTCATAAGCATGGCATATACAATGAGGCTTTGTGCTTCATATCCTGCCTCCCTCAGTCACTTCCACTCCAGGGCTACTGCAGCCTGCTCTGGGCCTTCCATTGTAGAGGTATTCCTTCTTGCTTTTATTCATGATTATTCAACTCCTTGGAGCATCCTTTCCCAAATTTTTGCCTCCAATTCATCTTTTAAAATCCATGTTAAATTATACTTGTTTGAGAAAACTTTGATTCTCTTACGAGACTTTAATTAGTCATCCTTTATATTATTGTCACTTTATACTTGTTCTTTTTTTAAAAAAAAAATTTTATTGTACTTTGGGCTCTGGGGTACATGTGCACATCCTGCATCCTGCAGGTGGTTTGCTGTCTCCATCCTCCCCCCACCCACCACCATCACCTACATCAGGCATTTCTCCCAGTGTTATCCCTCCCATCCTCCCCGTCCCCAACTGCCCTTGCCCTCTACCACCTACAACCTAGCCCAGTGAATGTTGTTCTTTTTCCTGTGCCCATGTGTTCTCAGTGTTCATCACCCACCTATGAATGAAAACATGTATTTTGGTTTTCTGTTCTTGTTTGTGTCAGTTTGCTGAGAATGATAGTTTCTCGATTCATCTGTGTCTCTACAAAGGACACAAACTCATCACTTTTTATGGCTGCATAGTATTCCATGGTGTGTATGTGCCACATTTTCTTTGTCCAGTCTATCATCGATGGGCATTTGGGTTGGTTCCAGGTCTTTGCTAGTGTAAACAGCATCACAGTGAACATATGTGTGCATGTGTACTTATATCAGAATGATTTATAATCCTTTGGTATATACCCAGTAATGGGATTTTTGTGTCAAGTGGAATTTCTATTTTTAGAACCTTGAGGAATGGCCATACTGTCTTTCATAATGGTTGAACTAATTTACACTCCCACCAACAGTGTAAAAGTGTTCCTTTTTCTCCAGATCCTCTCCAGCATCTGTTGTCTCCAGATTTTTTAATGATTGCCATTCTAACTTGTGTGAGATGGTATCTCAGTGTGGTTTTGATTTGCATTTCTCTAATGACCAGGGATGATGAGCATTTTTTCATATGTTTGTTGGCCGCATACATGTCTCCTTTTGAAAAGTGTCTGTTCATATTCTTTGCCCACTTTTGAATGGGTTTGTTTGTTTGTTTTCTTGTAAATCTGCTTTAGTTCTTTGTAGATTCTGGATATTAGCCCTTTGTCAGATGCGTAGATTACAAAAATTATTTCCCATTCTGTTCGTTGCTGGTTCACTCTAATGATTGCTTCTTTTGCCATGCAGAAGATCCCATTTGTCTATTTTGGCTTTTGTTGCCATCGCTTTTGGTGTTTTAGTCATGAAGTCCTTGCCTGTGCCTACATCCTGGATGGTGTTGCCTAGGTTTTCTTCTAGGGGATTTTATGGTATTAGTTCTTATGTTTAAATCTTTAATGCATTTGGAGTTAATTCTTGTATAAGGTGTAAGGAAGGGGTCCAGTTTCAGCTTCCTGCATATGGCTAGCCAGTTTTCTCAACACCGTTTATTAAACAGGGAGTCCTTTTCCCATTGCTTGTTTTTGTCAGGTTTGTCAAAGATCAGATGGTTGTAGATGTGTGGTGTTGCCTCTGAGGCCTCTGTTCTGTTTCATTGGTCTATATCTGTTTTGGTATCAGCACCATGCTGTTTTGATTACTGTAGCCTTGTAATATAGTTTGAAGTCAAATAGTGTGATGCCTCTGGCTTTGTTCTTTTTGCCTAGGATTGTCTTGGCTATGCAGGCTCTCTTTTGGTTCCATGTGAAGTTTAAAGTTGTTCTTTAAGATGAGATATGTTCTCCATTTTTTCATAGGACCTATGATTTTTTTAGTGATTTTTTTAAACTAGATTGTTTTTCCTTTTAAATTTATTTGCAATGATTTTTTTATGCTGTATATGAATTATTTGCCAGACACATATGTTGCAAATATCTTGGATAGCACATAGCTTATTTGTTCACTCTGGTAATGCTGATAATGGGGTGTGTATGTGTGTGTGTGTGTATGCGTGCGTGCATGTGTGCACGCGCTTGCATATGTGTGTACATATGTACATATGTATATTTTTTGGATTAACAGAAGTTCTTAATTTCAATGTGGCCCAATTTTTTAATCCTTTTTTTTTAAATTAGCTATTTTTGTGTTTTATCAAAGAAGTACTTGCAGCTGGGTGCAGTGGTTCATGTCTGTAATCCCAGGACTTTGGGAGGCTGAGGCGGGCAGATCACTTGGGACCATGGCCAACACAGTGAAACCCTATCTCTACTAAAATTAAAAATTAAAAAATTAGCTGGGTGTGTGTGGTGCATGCCTATAATCCCAGCTACTTGAGAGACTGAGGGCATGAGAATTGCTTGAATCTGGGTTGCAGAGGTTGCAGTGAGCTGAGATCATGCCATTGCACTTCAGCCTGTACATCAGAGTGAGACGCCGCCTCAAAAAAAAAAAAAGAAATATTTGCCTCTTCCAAGATCAAGAAGATGGTCTCTTTAATTGCTTAATTGACCTCTAGAAGTTTCATTTTGTCTTTCATATGATGTGAGGTCCGGGTCCATTTTTATTTCCATTTAATATGCAGTTTTTGCTGTATCACTCTTGTTGTAACTCAAGAAATACATATGGCTGTATTTCTAGACTCTATTCTAATTTCATTGATTTATTTGTCATTACTATGCCAAAACCACAGTGTCTTGGTTATTATTCTAAGCTTCTGCCTTTGGTAGTGTAAGTCCTCCAGGATTGTTCTTTTTCAGTATTGCCTTGGCTACTCTAAATCTTTCGCTTTTCTGTAGGAATTTTAGAATCATCTTGTCAACTTTCCAAAAAAAGTAATGTTGTGTTTTTTATTGGGATTTTGTCACATTTATAGAACGGTTTGAGTAGAGCTGAACTTTACAATATTGAGTTTTCTAATCCAGGAACAAGATATATTCCTTTATTTAGTTATGTTTAATTTCTTTCTATACAATTTCGTTGTTTTCTGTGTATAGGACTCAGATATTATTTCTTTGATTTATTCCTATTTGTTATTTTTGATCCTGTTGGAAATGTTTTTTTTTTTTTTTTTTTTTTTTGAGATGGAGTTTCACTCTTGTTACCCAGGCTGGAGTGCAATGGCACAATCTCGGCTCACTGCAATCTCTGCCTCCTGGGAACAGGCAATTCTCCTGCCTCAGCCTCCTGAGTAGCTGGGATTACAGGCACGCACCACCATGCCCAGCTAATTTGTTGTATTTTTAGTAGAGACGGGGTTTCACCAGGAAATGTTTTTTAATTTTATTTATTTTTTCTTTTTTGCTTACATAGATATATACTTTTTGTATATTGACATTGGGTCTAGTGATTGGATTGATGTATTTATTAATTACAGTAGTTTATATATAGATTATTTTGGATTTTCTAGATATATTATCTGTAAATAATGATAGTTTTCTTTTTCTCTTTTCCAACCCATGTAACTTTTAAATCTTTTTATTGCCTTAGTATTTTGGGTAGGTGTTCAATTGCTATGTTTATTGTTGAATGTAAACAATACTTGCTGTAAATTTTTTTTTAAAAGAAACTATCATATATAGGAAGTTCTAGTCCTGAAGAGTTTTTATTATGAGTTGTTGGTCATATGATTCTCCTCCTTTATTCTGGTAATATGTTAAGCTACATTAATTGATTTTTTAGAAATATATCACCAATGCAATCTTGGAATACATTTGAATTGGTTGCGATATTTATATTAAGCTAGATTATATTTGCTGTTATTTTATTTATACATTATGTGTTTATGTTCAGAAGAAATACTGGCTTGTAGTTTTCATTTCTTATCATTGTCCTTGTCAGTTTTTAGTGTCAAGGTTATGCTGCCCTCATAATGATGTTTTTGTGTTTTTTGTTTTCTCAGTTCTCTGGAAGTGTTTGTGTAAGATTTTAACCTTGAATATTAGGAAAAATTTGCCAATGAAGTTATTTGTGCTCAAAGTCTTTTTTATGAGTCTAATTTTAATTCTGGATTTAATTTCTTCAGTAGGTTTAAGGTTGTTCAGATTTTCTATTTTTTTCTTTTATGTTTTGTTTTTACACTTTTTATGTTATGTTTTTTCATAGGAATTGTATAGTTTACCTAAGTATTTTTATGGATTGGCATAAAATTTTTTATAATATCTCATTGTATTAATAACTGTTGATTTGTTGTGTTTTTATCTTTTCATCCTTCATATTGGAGGGTTTGTTTTCATGACTAGTTTTCTGATTTTCTTTTTGTTTTTCTATTGCATTTTAGGTTTGGGGTACATGTGCAGAACGTGCAAGATAGTGGCATAGGTACACACACGGCAGTGTGTTTTGCTGCCTTCCTCCCCTTTGCCCACATTTGGCATTTCTCCCCAGGCTATCCCTCCCCATTTCCCCACCCCGCTGTCCCTCCCCTATTCCCCCCAGTAGACCGCAGTAGGTAGTGCCACCTTCCCCGTGACCATGTGTTCTCATTTTTCCTCACCCGCATATGAGTGAGAATGTGTGGTATATCATTTTCTGTTCATGTGTCAGTTTGCTGAGAATGATGTTCTCCAGATTCATCCTTGTCCCTACAAAGGACATGAACTCATAATTTTTGATTGCTGCATAATATTCCATGGTATATATGTGCCACATTTTCCCAGTCCAGTCTATCATCGATGGGCATTTGGGTTGGTTCCAGGTCTTTGCTATTGTAAACAGTGCTGCAATGAACATTCGTGTGCATGTGTCCTTATAGTAGAATGATTTACAGTCCTTTGGATATATACCCAGTAATGGGATTGCTGTGTCAAATGGAATTTCTATTTCTAAGGCCTTGAGGAATCGCCACACTGTCTTCCACAATGGTTTAACTAATTTACACTCCCACCAGCAGTGTAAGAGTGTTCCTATTTCTCCACATCCTCTCCAGCATCTGTTGTCTCCAGATTTTTTAATGATCGCCATTCTAACTGGCATGAGATGGTATCTCAGTGTGGTTTTGATTTGCATCTCTTTAATGACCAGTGATGATGAGCATTTTTTCATATGTTTGTTGGCCTCACGTATGTCTTCTTTTGTAAAGTGTCTGTTCATATCCTTCACCCAATTTTGAATGGGCTTGTTTGTTTTTTTCCTGTAAATCTGTTTGAGTTCTTTGTAAATTCTGGGTATCAACCCTTTGTCAGATGGGTAAACTGCAAAAATTTTTTCCCATTCTGTTGGTTGCTGATTCACTCTAGTGACTGTTTCTTTTGTCGTGCAGAAGCTGTGGAGTTTCATTAGGTCCCATTTGTCTATTTTGGCTTTTGTTGCCAATGCTTTTGGTGTTTTGGTCATGAAGTCCTTGCCTACTCCTATGTCCTCAATGGTTTTGCCTAGATTTTCTTCTAGGGTTTTTATGGTGCCAGGTCTTATGTTTAAGTCTTTAATCCATCTGGAGTTAATTTTGGTGTAAGGTGTCAGGAAGGGGTCCAGTTTCTGCTTTCTGCACATGGTTAGCCAGTTTTCCCAACACCATTTATTAAACAGGGAATCCTTTTACCATTGCTTGTTTTTGTCAGGTTTATCAAAGATTGTATGGTAGTAGATATGTTGTGTTGCCTCCAATGCCTCTGTTCTGTTCCATTGGTCTTTATCTCTGTTTTGGTACCAGTACCATGCTGTTTTGATTACTGTAGCCTTGTAGTATAGTTTGAAGTCCGGTAGTGTGATGCCTCCTGCTGTGTTCTTTTTGCTTTGAATTGACTCGGCTATGCGGGCTCTCTTTTGGTTCCATATGAAGTTTATGGTGGTTTTTTCCAGTTCTGTGAAGAAAGTCAATGGTAACTTGATGGGGATAGCATTGATTCTGTAAATTACTTTGGGCCGTATAGCCATTTTTACAATATTGATTCTTCGTAACCATGAACATGGAATGTTTCTCCATCTGTATGTATCCTCTCTTATTTTGTTGAGCAGTGGTTTGTAGTTTTCCTTGAAGAGGTCCCTTACATTCCTTGTAAGTTATATTCCTAGGTATTTTATTTTTTTTGTAGCAATTGTGAATGGCAGTTCGTTCTTGATTTGGCTCTCTTTAAGTCTGTTATTGGTGTATAGGAATGCTTGTGATTTTTGCACATTGATTTTATATCCTGAGACTTTGCTGAAGTTGCTTATCAGTTTCAGGAGTTTTTGGGCTGAGGCGATGGGGTCTTCTAGGTATACTATCATGTCGTCTGCAAATAGAGACAATTTGGCTTCCACCTTTCCTATTTGAATACCCTTTATTTCTTTTTCTTGCCTGATTGCTCTGGCTAGAACTTCCAGTACTGTATTGAATAGGAGTGGTGAAAGAGGGCATCCTTGTCTAGTTCTGGATTTCAAAGGAAATGCTTCCAGTTGTTGCCCATTCAGTATGATATTGGCTGTTGGTTTGTCGTAAATAGCTTTTATTACTCTGAGATATGTTCCATCAATACCGAGTTTTTGAGGGTTTTTAGCATAAAGGGCTGTTGAATTTTGTCAAATGCCTTCTCTGTGTCAATTGAGAAAATCATGTGGTTTTTGTTTTTGGTTCTGTTTATGTGGTGAATTATGTTTATAGACTTGCATATGTTGAACCAGCCTAGCATCCCTGGGATCAATCCTACTTGATCATGATGGATAAGTTTTTTGATGTGCTGTTGCAATCGATTTGCCAATATTTTATTGAAGAGTTTTGCATCTATGTTCATCATGGAGATTGGCCTGAAGTTTTCTTTTCTTGTTGAGTCTCTGCCGGGTTTTGGTATCAGGATGACATTGGTCTCACAAAATGATTTGGGAAGTATTCCCTCTTTTTGGATTATTTGGAATAGTTTCAGAAGGAATGGTACCAGCTCTTCTTTGTGTGTCTGGTAGAATTCAGCTGTGAACCCCTCTGGACCTGGGCTTTTTTGTGTGGTAGGCTCTTAATTGCTGCCTTGACTTCAGACCTTGTTATTGGTCTATTCATAGTTGTGGCTTCCTCCTGGTTTAGGCTTGGGAAAGCACAGGTGTCCAGTAATTTATCCATTTCTTCCAGGTTTAGTAGTTTATGTGCATAGAGTTGTTTGTAATATTCTCTGATGATGGTTTGAATTTCTGTGGAATCTGTGGGCCCGTTTATCATTTTTTATTGCATCTATTTGGTTGTTATCTCTTTTCTTTTTTATCAGTCTGGCTAATGGTCTATTTTGTTGATCTTTTCAGAAAACAAGCTCTTGGATTTATTGATTTTTTTGAAGGGTTTTTCGTGTCTCTATCTCCTTCAGTTTTGCTCTGATCTTCGTTATTTCTTGTCTTCTGCTAGGTTTTGAGTTTTTTTTTTATCTTGCTCCTCTAGCTCTTTCAATTTTGATGATAGGTTGTCAATTTTGGATCTCTCCACTCTTCTCATGTGGGCACTTATTGCTAAATATTTTCCTCTATAGACTGCTTTAAATGTGTCCCAGAGATTCTGGTATGTTGTGTCTTTGTTCTCGTTGGTTTCGAAGAACTTCTTTATTTCTGCCTTTATTTCATCGTTTATCCAATGAACATTCAAGAGCCAGTTGTTCAGTTTCCATGAAGCTGTGGGGTTCTGAGTTAGTTTCTGAATTCTGAGTTCTAACTTGATTGCACTATGGTCTGAGAGACTATTTGTTATGATTTCATTTGTTTTGCATTTGCTGAGGAGTGCTTTACTTCCAATTACGTGGTCGATTTTAGAGTAGGTGTGATGTGGTACTGAGAAGAATGTATATTCTGTGGATTTGGGGTGGAGAGTTCTGTAGACGTCTATCAGGTTTGCTTGTTCCAGGTCTGAGTTCAAGCCCTGGATATCCTTGTTAATTTTCTGTCTGGTTGATCTGTCTAATATTGACAGTGGAGTGTTAAAGTCTCCCACTATTATTGTGTGGGAGTCTAAGTCTCTTTGTAAGTCATTAAGAACTTGCCTTATATATCTGGGTGCTCCTATATTGGGTCCATATATATTTAGGATTGTTAGCTCTTCTTGTTGTATTGATCCTTTTACCATTATGTAATGACCTTCTTTGTCTCTTTTGATCTTTGTTGCTTTAAAGTCTGTTTTATCAGAGATGAGAATATCAGAGAGGAGAACTGCTTTTTTTTTGCTCTCCATTTGCTTGGTAAATCTTCCTCCATCCCTTTATTTTGAGCCTTTGTGTATCCTTGCATGTGAGATGTGTTTCCTGGATACAGCACACCAATGGGTTTTGGCTTTTTATCCAATTTGCCAGTCTGTATCTTTTGATTGGTGCATTTAGCCCATTTACATTTGGGTTTATATTGTTATGTGTGAATTTGATACTGCCATTTTGATGCTAGCTGGCTGTTTTGCCTGTTAGTTGATGAAGATTCTTTATTTTACTGATGCTCTTTAGCATTTGGTATGTTTTTAGAATGGTTGGTACTGGTTGTTCCTTTCTATGTATAGTGCCTCTTTCAGGAGGTCTTGTAATGCAGTCCTGGTGGTGACAAAATCTCTGAGTACTTGTTTGTTCGCAAAGGATTTTATTTTTTCTTCACTTATGAAGCTCAGTTTGGCTGGATATGAAATTCTGGGTTGAAAGTTTTTTTCCTTAAGGATGTTCAATATTGGCCCCCATACTCTTTTGGCTTGTAGAGTTTCTGCTGAGAGATCTGCTGTGAGTCTGATGGGCTTCCCTTTGTGGGTGAACCGACCTTTCTCTCTGGCTGCCCTTAGTATTTTCTTCTTCATTTCAACCCTGGTGAATCTGGCGATTATGCGCCTTGGGGTTGCTCTTCTTGCGGAATATCTTTGTGGTTTTCTCTGTATTTCCTGGATGTGGATATTGGCCTGCCTTGCTAGGTTGGGGAAATTTTCCTGGATAATATCCTGAAGAGTATTTTCCAGCTTGGAATCATTCTCTTCGTCACATTCTGGTACACCTATCAAACGTAGGTTAGGTCTCTTCACATAGTCCCACATTTCTTGGAGACTTTGTTCATTTCTTTTTGCACTTTTTTCTCTAATCTTGGTTTCTCATTTAATTTCATTGAGTTGATCTTCAACTTCTGATATCCTTTCTTCTGCTTGGTCAATTTGGCTTTTGAAACTTGTACATGCTTCGTGAAGTTCTCATGTTGTGTTTTTCAGCCTTTCAGTTGATTCATATTCCTCTCTAAGTTGTCCATTCTTGTTATCATTTCCTCGAATCTTTTTTCAAGGTTTTTAGTTTCTTTGCATTGATTTAGAACATGTTATTTTAGCTCATGGAAGTTTCTCATTATCCACCTTCTGAAGTCTGATTCCGTCATTTTGTCACACTCATTCTCCATCCAGCTTTGTTCCCTTGCTGGTGAGGAGTTTTGGTCCTTTGTAGGAGGCGAGGTGTTTTGGTTTCCGGTGTTTTCCTCCTTTTTGCGCTGGTTTCTTCCCATCTTTGTGGATTTATCCACCTGTCATCTGAGTAGTTGCTGACTTTTCGATTGGGTCTCTGAGTATATGCCCAGGTTGTTGATGATGAAGTATTTCTATTGCTTTGTTTTCCTTCTAACAGTCTAGCCCCTCTGCTGTACAACTGCTGAGGTTCACTCCAGGATATTCTTTTTTAGATTTAGTTTGTTGATTTTTTTTATACTGATTTCTGATCTCACTATTCCCTTTTTCTTTTTTTCTGTTTAAAGTCCTCTTATTTTTTTCCAGGATTCTCGAATACTTGTACTATTAATTTTCAGTGTTTTAGTTTGTAATATATGAATTGGAAAATGATTTTTCTTTGAAATAGCTTTAGGTTTATTTTATGAGGTTTAATATTTATATTTGCCCTAATATTTACTTAAACTATCTTATAGTTTCTATTTTAATTGATCCTTTGGTTGCTGGTTTTTCAGAAGTGTTTGTTAAATTTCCAAATAGTTTTGAATTTTTATCTTTTTGTTGATGAATTTTATTCAAATTATATTGTGATGAGATAATTTACTCTGTATGACTTTTGTACTTTGACAATATTTAAAGTATGTTTTATGATTCAGCCTGTGTTGCATTTTGGTAAATGTTTCATGAGAATTTGAAGAACACAATTAGCCATTGAACAACATAAATTTGAACTTCGTGGGTCCATTTATATGTAGATTTTATTTAACAAATACAGTCATTTTTTATTTAAGGATTCTGCATCAATAACCAAATGCAAATTAAAAATACAGTATTTTTGCCATGTGAAACTTGCATCTGTGTGGGGCTGACGTTTCCTAATGCTGTTTCTACCAGCAATAGTATTGACTGCAGCACTTGAGGATGCACAGAGTTTGAAACATACAGAGGTCCTGGAACAAATCCCCTGTGTATTCCCAGGGATGACTATATTGTGTATTCAGTAGCTGTTAGGTGTTAGGTGAAGTCTTCCGTTCATTAAGTTTTATTCTTGTATAGTCCTCCTTACTTTCACCTTGGACGTTTTTGTTTGTTTGTTTCATTGCTTGTTTTATTAATGATTATGGACCTGGTTATTACTAATTGTAATTATTTTAACAGGAGTATTTTGAGACTTTTCTTAGGTACATAGAAATTTCTCTTGTTTTGAAACTGTTCTCTTTATCTCCTAAAAAACTTCTTTATAATTTATTTAATTTGAAATTACATAACTATTTAATTTTAAAAATTATTTTATATGTGTGTATATATAAAATGTGTATACATATTTTATATGTGTCTATGTGCACACACACACATACAGTATCCATTGTATGGTATATATTTTCATCCGTATATGTTCAACTTTTCTCTGCGTAATTATGATATATTCCTTATAAGCAGTGTATAGTTATGTTTAATAAAATTAACTTTAACCACTTTTTGGCCTTTAATTGATATAATTAATGTATAACATGTAAGTACTGATTTCTTTTACTCACCCCATCTGTTCTTTATTTTTCTGAAATTTTTTTATGGATCATTCAAATAGGTTTTATTATTTAGTTTCCTCATTTATGAGCGTGTTTGTTCTGTGTTATTTATATAGTAATAAATTTGCATTCTTTATATTTAGTATTAGAATTTAGTATTCTTAGTACAATCTAGACAGTACAAGGACCTTTGAAAGCTTTAATTCTACTAATGCGTCTCTTGCATCTTGGTCATTGTTGTCATGAATTTGATGTATGTTTTATTTCCAAGATATTTTTATTATTGTTTTAAGTTATCAATATTCATTTAGTTATATATACATATTGACTCTATCCAATGCTGTTTATTCCACATTTATTAAGGTTCTGTCATCTGGGATAATTTTTCTTCTTCCTGAAGAATTCCCTTTAGGATTGATTTTGGTACCAGTCTGTTGGCAGTTAGTCCTTTTGCAATTTTTAAAAAATGTGTTTATTTCTCTTTCTGTTTTCCAGATAATGTATACATGGTATGGAATAAAAGTTATTGTCATTATTATTGTTAATTAGCAGTTCAGTGACCTTGAGTTATTTTATCTTTTGGCTTTCACAGTTTCAGTTGTAAAGTCATCTGACTTTTACTGTTGCTGATTTAAAGGTATATTTTTTTCTCTGTCTACTTTGAAGGATTTCTTTTTGTCATTCATTTTGAATAGCTTTAACATTATGTAACTAGGAGAACACTAAAAAAATTTTTTTTCTCCTTGACATAATAGAGCTTCTTAAATCTGTGTCTTAAGGTTTTTCTGCTGTTTTGGAAATATATTAGGTAGTGTCTCTTCAAATATAGCTTCTACCTTCTTCTGTTTCTTTTCTCCTTCAAGGAATTCTAATTACAGTTCTGGCATACATTTTTTGTTTGTTTGTTTGTTTAACCATGTTCCATCTATCTCATATTCATTTTTGTGTTTTTTATAATTTTCTCTCTCTGTACTTCATTTTGTATATTTTCTATGTAGCTGTCTTTCAGTTACTAATCCTCTCTGCAGTTGAATCTATTTAACTATTAAACCCATCTGTTGAGTCTTAATTTTGGTATTGATTTTTTTCAGTCCTGTAATTCTCTTTAGTCTATATATTCAGTTCCTTGTTGAAATTTTCTTTCTTGGCATCTGTTGTCTTGAATTCTTCAATAACAGTTATGTCAGAGTCTGTTTTTGATAACATCAATATCTGGCTCACCTATAAGCCTGTTTCTTTTGTCTGTTTTTATTTTCTTATTTTAAGCATTTCCAACATTTTAATGGATAGAAACCATCCTGCATTTTTTTTTCCTGTATCTTATTTTCCCAACATTTCTTTAGGCAGTGCACATAATGAAACATTATTTTAACTGTTATCCCAATGAAATGTTGTCTATTTAAGCTACTTATGATAAATCCCTGTGTTTAAAATAATGCTACTGTGGGGTATTGGTTAAAAGACCCCCACACCCTTCCCTCTACCAACCTGGTATATCAAAATTCATGAATGTTCAAGGCCTTATATTAAATAATGTGGTGTTTGCATAAAACTTACATACATCTTCCTGAACACTTTAAATCACCTCTAGATTGTTTATAATACTGAGTACAATGTAATTGCTGTGTAAATATTTTAGACTGTATTTCAAAAATTTATCTTTTTATTTCTTTTTGATCACATATTTTCTGGAATCAGGATCACAGATACAGAGGGCTGATTGCATATGCATACATATGAGGATGTATGTGTAGAATTTTCATTTTCTTTAGAAACGTAGAGAATGATCTCCAAGTTGTTGATAATACACTTCCAAATGTTTAACTCTATTGGAAACATAATAGAGTTTAAATACTCTTGGCCAAGGCTTAAAAAATTAATTATGGGTGTGTATTTTAAAAATGGGATTATAAATATCCTACAGACATACATAATTTAGTAATAAAGTTTTTCATACCTATAAATTTTATATTTTAACTGTTTATGTTAAACTTGTTTTAAATGCATATGTATAGTCATGATCTATTCAAAACATAAATAGCCATAAATAAAACAAAATACAAGAATTTTATTGCATCATATTCTTTACAGCTATTCTAGGAAATAATTATGTTGTAGATCACGTAGGTTTGGAAAATGTAATGTCAAAATTTTTTTGAGTATACATTCATTTAATTTGATTTTAAAAATCATTTGGCACATTGAAATAATAAATGTTTTATTTAACCAAGTACATCAACCTTTTTTTAAGTTACACTTTCATAATTTATTTCAATTCTCAGCAACCCAAGTTGAAACACTGTGCAGCTAATTCCCAAAATAAAAGATTGCCTTGTCAACTGCTTCTTTCTGTTTTCGCAAAACTAGACCAATTCTCATTCAATCAACAGAGTTTTTTAGGATTTATTTACATAGTTTCACAGTAGCAAAATTCCTGGAGCTCAAAGTTATAGATTTCCCAAAGCTTAGTTTAATGTTAACTTGTATGTGCATAATGTTTTATTGTTTAAGGGTGAGATCAAAGGAATTAAAAATCCAAAGAATTATTTTAACATTATAGTACAGAAAATGTGACCCAAAGAATGCACTCATCAGTTACACATGTGAAATATTTCAACTTCAGAAGCAGAAAAAGCCATTCCCTGCTCTTCCCACATTTTCCCCCACCACCTGCCACCATCATAGTAGAAGAATTCTATAGGTTGTCATAACCTGTATATCACTGCACTCAATTTATGTCATCAATAAGAAGAAGCAGTGATAAGATCAGTTAAAAAATTTACATATTTTGGGAGGCTGAGGTGGGTGGATCAGGAGGTCAGGAGATGGAAACCATCCTGGCCAACATGGTGAAACCCTGTCTCTACTAAAAAACACAAAAATTAGCTGGGTATGGTGGCACGTGCCTGTAATCCCAGCTACTGAGGAGGCTGAGGCAGGACAATTGCTTGAACCTGGGAGTTAGAGGTTGCAGTGCCACTGTACTCCAGCCTGAGAGCAGACTGAGACTGTCAAGAAAAGAAAAGAAAAGAAAAAAGAAAAGAAAAGAAAGAAAAGAAAAGTACACATTTGTCCTGTACGTTAACATTTTAAACTGGACTGAACCTTTTTATTCTCCTTTCCTCAACAAATCCCTGCTGTTTAACAGAGGACATTCAGGGTGAATTTTAAACTTCCCATCTTTCTACCCTCAAAAGTTTAATTTCAGCTACCTTTTTTTCTAATTTGTTTTCTTCAGAGAAAAAAAATAAAGTTGTGATCTTGAGCCTCCTGCGATTCTATTTACTTTTTATACCTTTAATTTGTATTTATGGTTGCTTCTCTGTGTTTCGTCATGGCAGTCCTCTAGAGTGAGTTGCTTGTCTCCCTACTGCTATTGTCTCAGGTTATTATTTCTTTTTCCTACTTTTTAACCATTATATATTTTTAAGGAGTAGTTTCCATCAAGGGCTTTACTTCCTTACTTCTCTTTGCTCTCAGCCCGGCAGTCTGAATTTCGCTTTCCTTCCTCCCCTAGTCTGTGTCTCACAGGCTACTGTCATCCACATGGCTGAGACATGCCTGCAACCTTGTAACATCCTTTAGTCTCTTCCACTCCTCTGTAAGTAGTTGGCCTTTGATTCTCTTACCATTGGTTTCTATGATATTTCTCTCTCTGTTTTTTTCCTGTATCTTCAACTGTTGTTTCTTGATTTTCTTTGCTCTTTCCATCTGTTGAAAGTGAATGTTTTAAAGACTTTTAGCCTTGGGTCTGTTCTCTGTGTTCTATTTCTTACTGCTGCTTTCCACTTTCATACTTCGGCACTTTTGCTGTTTACAACATGGTGTGGCCTGTCTTCTGCACATCAGCCTATGTAATTCTAGCTGATGGTCCAGCATCTTTACCTTTGGCCCCCTGGCCTATCAAATGCAATATATCCAAAATAGTAGCTAAAAGTTTGGGAAACTCACTAAAGTTTTTTTATCCTCTCTCTGCTAAAGGCATCATCACATTCTTAGATGCCAAGACTGCCATGTCTTGAATCACATATTCATTTCTTTCTCATCGTATACCTTCACATTTGTCATCAGGCACTGGGCTTTCTTTCTTTCTTTCCTTTCCTTCCTTTCTCTCTTTTTTTTTTTTTTTTTTTTTTTTGAGATCGGTTCTCAATATGTTGCCCAGGCTGGTCTAGAACTCCTGAACTCAAGTGATCCTCCTGCCTTGGCTTCCCAAAGAACTGGGATTACAGGCATGAGCCAGCACGCCTGGCCACAGGCACTGAGTCTTGGAAATTGCCATGTCTACCTCTTCCAAATGCTTTCCATTGCTACTATCCATGTTCTGCCCTCTACATTTCATAATTAATTACAACAGTCCCCTTAACTTATCTTGCTAAAGAACATTTCTGCTTTCTCCAATATTATTAAAGCCACTGGCCTGAATGATCACTGATCATGTCATTCTTTCTGAATATAAGTCTCTCTATCTTTGCACTCTGCAAGTGCCACTGAAGCCCTCACTTCATCCAACAGCCTGCCTTTCTAGATTTAACATACTACTTTTTTTTCTGCCTCTGAATCTTTTTTTTTTTTACTTTTATTTTAAGCTTAGGGGGACATGTGCAGGTTTGTTAGATAGATAAAATCATGTCACAGAGGTTTGTTGTACAAATCATTTCATCACCCAGGTATTAAGCCTAGTACTCATTAGTTATTTTTTCTGATCCTCTCTCTCCTCCTACTCTCCACCTTCTCCAATAGTCCCCGGTGTGTGTTGTTCCACACTGTGTGTCCATGTGTTCGCATCATTTAGCTCCCACTTATAAGTGAGAACATGTGGTATTTGGTTTTCTGTACCTGTGTTTGTTTGCTGAGGATAATGGCCTCTTTCTCCATCCATGTCCCTGAAAAGGAAATGGTCTCTTTCTATAGCTACCTCTGAATCTTTCCTTTCTTTTTTCTCTTTCAAAAATACTCTTCTCGATCTCCTCCTATTAATATTTTATATATGTGTATATATGTGTATTTGAACACCAAATTTAAATGTTGTGTGTGATAATTTTAAAATATGTTTACAACACGTTAGCAATCCTCCCTCCAAAAGGTGGAGCCAATTGCCTTCCTCTTAAGTCTGGATGGGGCTTAGTGACTCCCTTCTAATGAGTGGAACATAGCAGAAGTAATGGCATGAATCATGGGTTATAAAGGCATCATGATTCTGCCTTGCTCTCTTTTGGATTACCCACTCTTTGGGAAGCCAGCTGTTGTGTCATGAGGTATCTCAGGAGCTGAGGCCTTTCACCAACAGCTGTGTGAATAAACCGTCTTGGAAATAGATATTCTTTCTCAGCCAGCTTTAGATGACTGCAGCCTTGTTCTTCAAGAGTCTGTGATTTGGCACCACCCAGTCAAGCTCCTCTCAGTTTCCTCACCCACATAAACTGTGATAAGAAGTGTGTGTTATTTAAGCCACTAAATTTTGGGAACAATTTGTTATGCATCAATAGATAATAAATACAGTATATATTCTAGGAGATCCGATCTCTACTAATAAGATAATATTTCTCCTGAGAACTTTTTATTTATGCTATCAACCTGTTCCTTGTCACAGTCTATTCATATTGTGGTTATTTGTTAACACATTTTATAATTTTGTGTATTAGGGCAAATTTTCCCAAGTCTATACTGTTTAATAACACATGTCAGTACATAAAAGCTCAATATGAATCAAAGTTCTGATATCTGTTTATTATCTCAATACTTCATATTTTGGCAGATTTCTAGATATAGTTGTTTATAATCACAACATGGTTCTTAAAAGACATCCTCATCTTAAGTTTCACATTTCTGATTATAACATATGCCTAACATACATGAGCCAATTAATTTTGATTCTACTACAGTAAGTTACATATAAAGCCAGTGTTTAAATCCAAATTCAAATACCTGAATATATATCTATGTGCATACAGGTAGATAGACAAACGTGTGTGTGTGTGTGTGTGTGTGTGTGTGTGTATAGAATAGAGGGAAATGATTCTTTTTTACAAGAACCTTCTTAAGTTTAGTGTCAAGGAGTTTCCTTTGATAATATTTATACACAGAGAAACATAAAAGGAACCTCCAATGAGTAATTTATAGTGCACATTCATATATGTGAGGTCTGAATATTTATTACTATAGCCATCCTACTTCTGTTTAGTTTGGAAATGATTTGATATTCTAATCACTCGAAGTGCTATAAGTGAAAAAAGATCGTTTGTTTTTTTTCTCACTTTATTTTAACCCAAGTCAGTAAGTTTTATTATGGTCAAAGATCAACACTCTTCATTATTCTGTGAGGTAAACTGTGTTCCTTTCCATTTGGTCCTTTGTGTTTTTCTGTAGACGCTTAATTTAAGGATGAGGGGGAAGAGTTCTTTCAGAGCTTCTATTTCTGTGTGTCTTTTGTGCTTTCATCATATAAATGCTGTATATAGATAGCCAGAGACCTTCAGGGATTGTAGCGTCCATTGATTTAAGTGGTTCTTGCAAGTGTTCTGTATCTGAATTCAGTAAGCAGTGAATCCGGCAAGAATTACAAACTTAATTCCTAGGACCTTTTTTTTTCCCTGACAGAGTTTGATAAGATGCTACATTGGTCTATTTGGATTCTGATGAATCTCTTGATTTTGTTTAGGATGATAGTCTCATAGGTAATTTCGGGAAATATGTGCTTTCTGTAACTTAACATATTTGTATGATGTCTGCTAAAAAATGCACACTCATGCCATACAAAATGTACAAATACAATCTAGTTTATGCAGGTGTCTTATACTTGAGAGAACATAGTTGAAGAGATTTTAATTAAGAATTTGTGTCATCTCAGGGAACCTAAGAAATAGAACTCCACAGGGGTTTGGCCTCAACCATCTGGCGTTTAACAAATTTTGATTTTTACTGGAGTAGAATACAAAGCCTGGTACTTAAGTTTTTTTTTGTTTAGTTGATGATATATTGAAAAGGGTAACATGCCCTTAGAATTTAGGATTCAAATACAAAATGGCTGCTTTGGACAGAAAACTGTTAGAAAGAATCAGGGACAAATCTGATGTTGTGCTTTTTGAAAAGACACTGTGAGGCAGGTTAGGGCAGTGATCAAGAGGGTAAACTTGGGATCTAGACTGCCTGGCTTTGAATCTCAGCTCTACCATGTAGCTTTTCCAAGGTCTTCTGTATGATGCTGTACATGCCTCAAAGAGTCTTTCACTTGATCTTTGAAAACATTGTGGGTAAGGTATTATTTTCCTGTTGTTCACATAGAGACTGAGATTTCAAGAGGTTAAATAATTTGACCAAGGTCAGCAGCTGAATCCAAGACTGACACCTAAGTCTCTGGCTGCAAAGCCCAGGTCTTAACTCATGTATTACCAGGAGTGTTAAACATACTGTTTCATGTAGATTTTGTAACTGAGGAGGGATGTAGGAAAACAACATCCAAAGCCTGCATCAGTGAGAAAAACATTACAAAGATATATTGAAGAAATGATTACTATTGAGTATGAAGAGAATGAATTTGGTTTACCTGGAAAAGCCATGGTCTTGGAAAGGTCTTGAATAGATTCAATAGCATTTCAAGGTCTCCACAGTCTTTATTATTTTAGCCTTGAATAAAATTCTATTATACTTCCTTGGGACTTGTACATTTATTTTTGTAAGACATGAAGTGTCTTTTTCATATCCTCGGGTAGATATACCAAATTGGTACTTCTGACTTTTACTACTTTTTAATCTTTTAAAGCAGTATCTTTTAAGCAATATTACTTTTACAAGCAATGCCTATTCAAACACAGTTACTGCATCAGAGTTTTAACACACATTTACATATCAAGCAACTTATATTCTGAAACTGAATATGTGAAGTTGACATTCATAGTTTTTATTTTGTATGTAGTGTATATGTTGTATATAATGGTTGTTTTTGTTGAGAGGGGCTTCAAATGAATTAGGGAAAAATGGGTTCTGAAACCCATAACCAGTAACATAGTATAGGTTAAAAAAAACAAGCATTGATAAAATAATTTATTAGTTGATTATAACAAAGGAATAATCTTAACATTCTACCTTTCTGGATTTGACTACCTTGTAGCATCCATCTAGAATGGTGCAAAAAAAACAACAACAACAAGAAACAAATTTTCTACTGAGCAGCCAAAACAAACATGCCAAACAAAAGCTTGTTGGTAGAAGAGGCCTCCTGGTTCTACCTCAGAGCTCATTTACCCTTGTTTTACACATAATTCAAATAAGTTCCCTGATCTTCATTCCAAACCCAGATTGGATTACAAGTATGAAGCTGGAACATAACAGGCCAATCCACACTGACAAGAGAAGGGAGTGTTATGTTGACATCTAAGAGGAAAACAAGCAAGAGGAATACTGTTAAGAAGCATATGAAAGAATACCATAAACACAGAAGCATAAAGCAAAAGAATATGGCAACTGCCACTCTCAATATCCTTTAAAATTGTCAATGTCTCAGAGTATTTTTAAATAACACTAAATTAAAATTATGTTCTGTATACTATTTCTGAGAGGTCAGGAAAGTATCTTCTATATTTAGTAAAATTTTCCATTGAAAGTTGACAGAATG